>NW_025813402.1:1759512-1849439 GCF_021976095.1 Xenia sp. Carnegie-2017
AATGCTCAGGTGCAATACAACTTTTCAAACCTCATTCAATGCAATCCTCGGGTCAATGTCAGGTATATCCACAACTTCTATTAAAGGAGTCTCATCTTTGTCACATACCAAATAATCAACAACTACTTTAGAAATTCCAAATAGTGGTGATCCAGCATGTAGGAAAGAATGTGCAATAATTCTTCCAATGCACTTATAGAAGCCTGTACTTCTCAAAAGTGAGTTGGCTACAGGAACTTTATGGTCATTTACTCCTTCGAAAACAAAAGTTTTGGGCCTTTTTTCACCATCCAGTGGAAAACCATCAAGAATCATTTTCATTACTAGGCTGAAAAATTCTTGCATGGGACCACTGCCAACTGAAGTTTCGTTTTCAAACTTTACAATGAACCGAGCACACAACTTACTACTGTGATTCTTGTAAATTCCCAAAATGTCATTGGCAAAGTCACTTGCCATGCGGTTGAAATAAACTTGAAAAACTGGACTGTCACTGACAATTGTAGCATCTCTATACTCTTCAATGACTGTTTTCTTTTGTTCTTAAATAGAAAACCAGTCAAATGATTATTGTAGCAATACAACCCAGCAAGTATTTGCTAGACTAAGCTTACCAATATCACAACTTCTACACATAAGTACAACATGCAAAAATCACAATAAGCATGTTCAACTTTGTTCATATTGAGACCAAATTGTGCTGCAGGAGCATATTGCCAGTTAAAACAACAAAACTATATCAAATCATTTACAACTCGTTTCTTTTGAAAATAATTTAGATAAATGCTGCAATTATGATGCATTTATGAGTGTTTAGCAGCATGTATGTACCTATTAATTTCTTCATACCTTCTTGCAGAAGAACTGCTGTTGCCTGTTGAAAATTTTCTGAATCTGAGTCTACACTATCAACAACACCATAATTAGGCATCTCCTCTTTAAGCGCATGCCCGTACTTTACAAGACGAGGGGAGTGCAACACTGCAAATCAACTCCATCATTTAACCATATAAAAAATCATTACTCACTCTTTCAACGTTCAATGGCGTACTATGTAGTCTAATGCTGTCTTGTTCTTTGGTTTTCTTCAACTGTTTCTTGAGGCATTTCCTCCTCCGTTTCATTCAAACATTTTGACGATTGCTGACCATCTTGTTCGTCCTCGTCTAAAAAATAATACGGAAAAATTTTTCACTTGTTACTCAAAGAATGCAAGCTGTTGGTCCATACGAGTTAAAGATTCACACGAGCTATATTGCAATATGCGAACTTTTGCTTCATATGAGCTTTTGGTTCAAATGAGCTTTTTTAATATGCGAGCTTTAGCTTACCATGAAATATTTTCCAATCTTATAATTATCTTATAATGTAGAAGTTCAGACTCAGAATTATATAGATATCATTCAGTATTGTAGTAATTGTACTGTTGTTCGAGCCTCGAATTAAAATTAATACCGATGAAGATGTACTCTGAAATACTTTCCATTATGTTCCCTTTTCAAAGCCATCCAAAAATTCATAGCTTAAAATTAATCTTGAAGTGACTTTTTATTGTAAATATTTAAAATTAGGTTTTGGTCAGTGAACTCTACAACAACGTTATTAACGTTGTCCGGACGACGTTATTTCCCATCCTTCAGAATGCCATTATATAAAATGGCGCTGCCCACGACCATAGCAGACTGGACTGAACGCGTTCTCTTCAGGTTTCTGACTTCAAGCAAAGCTGTAAAATTGTCGAGGACATTTTCGATCACGTCTGAAAGTATACCTCGGTCTTCTAAAGCTTTAGTTTATTCAGAATATGGCGACCCAAGTAAGGTTATCAGGTAAAAATATTCCTGTGAACTGTGAATTTTACCTTGAAAGTGGTTGAGTTGTTCTGTAGTCAGTGCCGACGATTTTACACATGGCAATTCATGCAAAGATTTAGTGCTAGCTCCTACACATGCATGTCAATTTTATTATCAAATTTAAAGAAGCACTCCACATTAACAAAACTAACCGTGACGTCAATGTTCAAGTTTTTAAATTCAATACAATATTTACTTTATAATACGCTCGGACGCTCCCCATTAATTTATCTTATTTCCTTATTATTGTTGTAATTTATGTACCATATTACTTTTATATAAACCTTGTATTGTTTATTATTTCACTTATACTGAAGATGGCATCATGAGATGTGGAAACATGTCTATTTTAAAAAAACTCGTCGTGTATATTAACTGCGCATTAGCAAAAGTGCTTCTACGAAATTATCAATAAATTATACAAGTTCTGGAGAGGCTGTCTCTGTCTGTGAACATACTGCAACCCTCATCTGGATCTGCCACTGATTTCTACTTTGATTTTGTAGTCTACAGGATTATCCCTACCAGAATTCAACAGAGAAAGTGTTTTTCTAAAAATGTTGGCTTCACCTGTCAATCCAGCTGATCTGAATGTGCTTCAAGGTGGGGAGTGCAATTGATACCATTATATGCATGCCTTCCCCCCCTTGAAATTCATAGTCCGTCACTTTTTTTTAGGATTGTATCCCATCAAACCTTCCCTCCCTGCAGTTGGTGGTAATGAGGGTGTTGGGGAAGTGTTGGCAGTTGGTGATGATGTGAAGTCTGTCCGTGTTGGAGACTGGGTATTAATGGGAAATGCAGGACTTGGTATTAGCCAATCATATGAGTTAACTTGGTTAGACTTTTTCAGCAAATAGTTTTATTGTCTTTTTGATACAAATTTGCAAAGGTAGTTGGATGGAGATGAAGATATTGAAAGAGGATGATTGCATCAAAATTCCAGTAAAAAATGGTCTTTCTATGAAAGATGCAGCCATGTTGTCTATAAATCCCTGTACAGCTTACAGAATGTTGAAAGATTTTCAACCATTGCAAGAAGGTGTATATCTGAAATCTCTTTCACAATATCTCCAACTGCAAGGCTTTTAAATGTAGAATTGTTTTACACAAACCATGCATGTGTACAATATGTGAATTGGTTTGGTGTTCGACCAATCATTGGCTTTCATCTATCAACCAATAGGTGATGTTGTGTTTCAAAATGGAGCCAATAGCGGGGTTGGTCTGTCTGTGATACAGTTGGCTGCAGCTTGGGGGCTGGTTTCGTTGAATGTTGTCAGAGATCATGAGAACATTGATGAGCTGAAGGAAACTCTGATGAACCTTGGAGCAAACTACGTATTTACTGAAGAAGATGAACCTTGGAGCAAGCTACGTATTTACTGAAGAAGATGAACCTTGTAGCAAGCTACGTATTTACTGAAGAAGAGGAACCTTGGAGTAAGCTACGTATTTACTGAAGAAGATGAACCTTGGAGTAAGCTACGTATTTACTGAAGAAGATGAACCTTGGAGCAAGCTACGTATTTACTGAAGAAGATGAACCTTGGAGCAAGCTACGTATTTACTGAAGAAGATGAACCTTGGAGCAAGCTACGTATTTACTGAAGATAATGAACCTTGGAGCAAGCTACGTATTTACTGAAGAAGATGAACCTTGGAGCAAGCTACGTATTTACTGAAGAAGATGAACCTTGGAGCAAGCTACGTATTTACTGAAGATAATGAACCTTGGAGCAAGCTACGTATTTACTGAAGAAGATGAACCTTGGAGCAAGCTACGTATTTACTGAAGATAATGAACCTTGGAGCAAGCTACGTATTTACTGAAGAAGATGAACCTTGGAGCAAACTACGTATTTACTGAAGATAATGAACCTTGGAGCAAGCTACGTATTTACTGAAGAAGATGAACCTTGGAGCAAACTACGTATTTACTGAAGAAGAATTTCAAAATGTTGATAAAATAAAGGATGTTTTAAAGGTACGAGCAAAATCTAATTATAGTAAAACCATTTTGTCATTCAAGATATAAAAATGATGATTTTATGACAATGTGTATTATAAAATAATAATTATGAAATGTGTACACTGATTGGTCTATAGCCTGTGTTTGCATTAACTTGTTTAAACCGATCTGAGCTTAATCAATTAAATCGATCAAAGAGAATTTGTAAATCAATCATGAACAAATGTTAAAGGAAAACTTAAAAAATTTGTTTTAAATTTGTCTGTCTTGCATTATTGTTATTTTATAAAAGAAATAAAAGGTGTTTTTCGTGTTTCCACTGGCTTATGCGAACCTCGGAGTTGTTTGTGAGAATTCTGGACCTTCGGTCTCGGGCTTGCTCTGATTTGCTCTTGAGTTCACCCAAAGGTCTCCTCGGTTTGCATAAGCTTGTGCAAACACAGTAAACATCTTTTATTTTCTTAATGGATTCTCTTTAGAAACATAAACCATCCAGACTTGCGTTGAACTGTGTTGGTGGTAAAAGTTCCTTGCAGTTGCTTTGATATTTAAGGTGAGGATATAGCTGTTTCAGTATTTTTATAAAACTTACGAGAAAGAATTTCAGTTAATTGTCATTTTTATATTTGCAGCGAATCTGGTTCTATGGTCACGTACGGTGGGATGTCGAAAAAACCTGTTGCTGTTTCCACGGTTTGTTGTACATTTAAAATATCAGCTTTGTAAACATGAGGATGTATTTTCAATTGAATGAAATAGACATTGTAAAAGTTGATAGATTTGCTGTCTAACAGCGCATCGCCTTTTTGTGGCGTCGTTCAAACCGTTCTACAAGACTGTGAATGTTTGTGGATGTAGAGCGTCCAGGTTAGTGTAGACCTAAGGAGGACTGTTGGTGTTTATATTGACTGACGTTGTCAAAAAATTACAGAGAGTTTGACATTTGCTCTCCACACACTACACACGCGTGTCTGGTGTAAAATTTCGCGTGTCTGGGGTAAAATCTCGCGTGTCTGGGTGTAAGATTTGACTTCAATTATTTGCTTCAGGTTCCATGTATTTTAGATCAATGTCAGTACTGACACTTTAAGTCTGTCTCAGGACTTTACTAAACTTGACGAACAACATCCATAAACATGTAACGATACTCTTAAGTTCAAAATCGCATACATGTCTTTCATCTTCACGTTTTTTTGTTATTCAGAGTGCCTTCATTTTCAAAGACATTCAACTTCACGGATTCTGGATGACGCGATGGAATCGTCAAAACTCAGACAGTACGTTCACGAATCCTGTTCGTTCGTTTTTCATTTTTTTTCATGCGACAGTTTATTGCATTTCCATTCATTTTAGACCCAGAAAGAATGGCTATGTTAAAAGAGTTATGTGAAATGTCGATACGGGGTGGAATGCGCTCTCCTGAGTGTAAAATATTTAAATTTGTGGATTATAAAAACGCGTTGAACAATTCTCTTTCGTCGTTCACGAAGAAATCGTTGTTCGTAGTTGACAGCTGAAACAGACGAGTTTCAACGACAACAAGGTGCGTTTTCTTACGTACAATTTTCGTTTGAATGCGTAAAATGACTAAATTGTTCATTTTTAGTTTTTTAAGTTTGTGATTGTTAGTCAAGTTCCATAATTGAAATATCAGTTTCATCTCTTTGTATTTCTATTATTGTAGACAACGAAGTAATCGTGAAGAATTTACATATTGAAATACAAATCGTCTTTCTTCGCATCCTGGATATCAATTATCCCTCAAGAAACTCCAAAGTCCTTCACCGTTCTTAACATGAAGTATTCCACTGGAATGCTACGTGCAGAAATATTGATTTCATACATTATCACAAAGTGTATTTCCACACTGTCATTATTGTGCCCGAAATTTATCTCTTTGTCTCTTGTTGTTTATGCTTATATTTTCGCTTTTTAAATTTCCCGCGCAAGCCACCCAAGCAATGGAGGTAAAGGGATAAAACCATGACTAGCCGACAATTTAAAAGAATATATTAAAACATGCTACTTGTTGCTGTAACATGTTAAACTTTGTTTGTTAAATTCTATTACGTTTTTATTATGATTGGGTGGTTTTTGTAAGGGTGCTCTATTTAACATTGATCACAATTTCTTCAGCTTAATTGTTTAGTATACCAATATTTATAGAGAAATTAGCATTTCTTCTGCACCCCCATCTAGCTTAAGCTAGGAGGACTGCACACCCCTATCTTATATCCATCTCTGAATAAAGTTGTCATTAAATTTTTTAAATGCAAATATGTGTACTGAGTTGCTGTATTTTATTCTGTATATTCTATTGCATGAAATGCACACATTCTAAATTTAAATTGTTTTGTGTTAAAGATTTTTGTGCACCATGTAAATCTTTAATGACAAAGACATGTTTTTAGCCTTGTAACCATTAAGAAAATATGATATTTATTATATTGCTGTTATTTTGTACATATTTTTCACTTAGAAATGTCTTTATCAAAATAAGTTTCCAATGTTATTCAATTCTCAAATTGCCCAAAGCATTGTATATTGGGTTTGCTGTGGATCTTTCTCACGTGTTTGTCTCTACTGCAACTTTTTGATCCGAGATTATAAAGTTGTAAATTTTCCATTTTTGGTACTATTCGTCACCAGGGAGGCAATAGTGATAACCCCACTCCAACCCAATTTATGCAAGCATTTAGAAAGCTTTTCTTCAGTTCCCTTCTAACCTGTTCATCTGGAAATTGTGACAACAACCTTGATTCTATGCTGGTTGAGTATTCCAAAAATGTTGCAAAGAATAAAGTCAGCCAGAAGAAAACGGTTCAAGTCTTTCCACCTCCGCAACCACAAATTTTAGCAATTGGTCCTACTAACTACAAGGAGCCAAATGTTGTTACTAACATAATGAGGGGAAATGCCATTGCATATGTGTCTGGTTTTCTTCTAATGAAGAGTTTCAAACTCCACTCTTGTCTGAAATGCACCAATGCTCTTTCATCTACAGAACTGGATGATAGCAGAAAGTTATTCTGCCACTTTAAAGCATTCAATGAAAAGAAATCTGATTTAGGAGGACTACAATCACCATCTTCTCCTTATCTTGAATACATCATTAAACTTGAAGACACATTCATTAAGACGTTTTCTGTCTACACAAAGAGCGAAGGTGTTGGTCGAAGTATATTAGACACTGTCAAGTCCATACCAAAGGAATTTGATTGCTGTACGGAATTCCCATTTGAGTTCTTGCAGAAACTTTTTCTAAGAATGCGTATTTATTACGCCATAAAATTTGCGAACCGCATATTCGCAACAACTAAAAAGAAAGACAGAAAGTACATTAAAGTCACACACCTTTGAGGGCTTTGTGCATATAATTTTTTGTCCTTTATAAAACTAAATTGAAAACAAAAGCTTTTTATATCACAATAGTATATTTAACATGTAATACATCCAAGTTCATTTAAGTCCTCAGGACTTGTGAACCTCAGAACCTGTTCAAGCTTTACGACTGAATTTCGCTATAAATATATTAAATAAATGCATTTGTTACATGATATATACAAAATACTTGCCTTTTTATTTCAATTTCTTTCAAAAAGATGCCAAAAACAGCCAACAGCTCAAAAAATCTACATTTTAACCCACTTTACGGCTTCCACTCCATATATTTTCATAGTAAATGTTGTACACTTTACTGGCCAGAGTAATGGCGGCCGTCACATTTCCGGTAGGCGCGAAACAAACTGCGCGCCACGCTTACATCAAAGGTTACCGACGCGAGTTGCCCTTCTATATATTCTCTATTCTATGGTTTGAAGTAAGTAAGTGCCAATCAAATCAAAGCATTTGAAAACTACCGTAACTGCTCGCTTTAGCGCCGCTCCCGGTTAAACGCCGCCCTCGGTTAAGCGCCGCAGTCAGAATCCAGAACAGTTATTTAGCGCCGATGCCGGTTAACTTAAGCGCCGTATTTGAGTAATTTTAGTGCTGAGCTTGGAAGAAATATTGAGTTATTAAACTTTAAAATTTACGAAAACCTTGTTCTGCGTCTATGCGACATTATTTTCAACAAATTGTATAATATGATATAATGAAAATAGCTTTTGTCTACTCGTTATTTTCTTGGGGCAATAAAAATATTTAATAAGCGCCGCTCCCACTTAAACGCCGCTCTCGCATAAGCGCCGCATTCAAAATCGGAAAAATTAAATAATCGCCGCGGCGCTAAAGCGAGCATTTACGGTATATTACCCAGGTTAATGTAATGTATAAACGAAAAAGACATTAAGATTAGACAAAAATTCATTTAAAATAACTAAACATGCATTGAGCAAGCTAAGAGTTGTTCGCTTTTTAATAAAGACGGCAACCACAACAACTGTATGAATAAAACAACGACAAATAAAGGAGAACTTCAACAACCTTTTTTCTTATGAATACTACAGTATGACTTCTAAAATAATTAGATTATTCGCTCTCAATTTCCATAATATTATCAACTAGTTGAAATTTCGAGCGCGTAATCTATAAAACTGTGAATTATGTAGAAGATATGGCTGTTGAAAGTTTTTTTACTTACAACGTTCTCTTTGTTCAGCTCAACGTTTGTATCTATGAAAGAAAAACGATGCAATTAAAGAGGAATGGAGAAATAGGTTACTCTGTGACAGTTTGCTTTTGAAGTATAGGTCGAATACGACTTAAAATAAAAAGAAAGTTTCCTCGAGATACACGAAATGTTTTTTTTTAATCAAAGATCAGAATAAATACTCCAAACTTTCTTCCACCAGCCGGAATTTCTATCTTGTCTTCGACATGATCAATAAGGAGGGCTACGTATGAAGGCATTTTTTAGACCAATTAACCGTAGAAAAACATGGGAAATTTGCAGAAGCTGCCGTCTCGTTTCTAATAGTTTATTTGCTGTAACATGCATCAACATTCGTCTTTTCCTATTAACACGAATTATAGTTGAAATGCATTAACTCAACATTTTCCTGTTCGCCATTTTAGGAAATTAGTACAAGAAAATGAATAAACTATGAAAAAGTGGAAGCGTAACTATAATAAATGCGACTATTAAATTCGACGTCTGAATCAAACTACGCATAAAACTATTTTAGTCGACTAAAACTCAGATTTGATTCGGCGCATGTAAAATGCGACGTTTGAGCCGGGCCTTACAGCGCACTTGCTGCTTGTTCTCCGCACACGAGGATTTTTTGTCACTCGTGACAAAAAATATCAAACTAATTTGATATTTGACTCATCTGTCACGAATAACAAATGTTGTTCAAAACTTCCACGCACACTGGGAACTGTCACGAATAACAAGTACGCGCGGCAAGCTCACCACTGTGCGGCGGGCTTTATATAACAAAATTAATACATAAAACCTTGTACATGTGATCATTACGTCATATATATTGAGTCAACGGAGCAAGGGTCATATACACACACAGGGACACAAAAGTCACAATAGAGCAAGCAACAACGAGTGACACAAGGCATCAAAACCAAACCACGCTTCGCAACGACTTCATGACAAGATTGAAGTAAGTATACATGTCAATGTATAGCATAAATGTAATTTTTTATTCATTCTTTTTTATTTGTGGATAATTATTCATTTTGTTTTATAACAAATATTTCACCCAGTTGAAGAGTGGAAGTCTGGCGCAATCATGAGATTTAAAAATACAATTATATATAAATAAAGTATACACAAACATTTTAGTGATTTAGCATGATTGCTATAGATATATGTGTGTTATAAAAACATTTTGCCATCATTTGAAGTAGGATTTTCAAACGCAAATTTGCGACACAGTATTTATAATAATGTTTTATCGATGCAAAATTTAAGTAAATTCCAACATCCAAGAACGCTATTTTTCCATTTTTCAAGTCGCATTTATTTTTCCACACAAACGTAGACATGAGTGCCACCCATGAAAATTTCAGTGGTGATGAAAATAAAGAAGATGAACAACACGACAGGTTGGAAAATCCTGACGAAAGCAATTTTCGTGAAGAAAACGTTCAAGATGATCTTGCAGAAGTCACGGAAAGAGTAGAAAATGGCAGAACGACTCAATCCATACAGGAAAGTTTTATCGAAGAATTTTTGCCTCACGTTCAAGATTTAATAAGAGAATATGGATTTACAATGGAACTTTTAGATGGAGATTTTGTTTTGAATGTAGAATCAACGCAAGAAGAATTGTAGATCATCGTGAACATCGATGTAGAAGTTAACTTGTATTTATGTTACTTTTATACTCTATGAAAGTAGTTGTCAAACAAAAATGTCAACATAATCAACGCCACGCGGCTTTTTAGTTGTGCATGTCATACCCATATAAAGCTAAAGAGTTAAATCTTAATTAGTTGTAATGTTCGGGTGTCAATTATATATTGTTATTGTAAATCTGAATTAATTAACGATAAAAAATTCTGAAAGTTAAATAGCGTAAGATCGAATTCTATTAAAGTTCAAACAAATTAAAACTTCGATTCAAGGTGACATGAATATGATATACAATAACTTCGTTTAAGATAAGTTGAATATTTAAACGTGACATGAAGTGAATTTTAGTTTTCAATATATTCAGTCAAAGAAGTTTTCAAATGCCGGCACAATATCGACCCCCCATCATTTTCTTGCCTCCATTATACCTATGAGAACAAAATGCAAACGATTATTAAAGTTCAAACAAATCGACGTCACATCAATTTTGGATAAAATTATCGAAATTTATTGTCTATAAACGTAAAAGAGTCTTTAAACTTTGTTCACGACTGTATTTTTAGTTTGAATTCAGCTCTCAAATGTAATCTGACTGTCCCGTTCGCACGTGGGCAATATTGCACAACTGTGTCTATAACTCAATAGGAACAAGCAAAAAATACTTTTTATTTCGTTAATAATATAACCTTTGGAAAACAATATTAAAAAGATAAATTTATCTCTTCAACTCTTGTTGTTTATGCTTATATTTTTGCTTTTTAAATTTCCCGCACAAGTCACCCACCCAAGCAATGGAGGTAAAGGGATAAAACCATGACTAGCCGACAACCTAAATGAATATATTAAAAAACAAATCCCTAAAACAATAGGTAAAGGAGGTAGAGGGATTGAGGGAATTTTACACAGCGTCTCACATAAAAACACTAAGAAATTTCTAGAATATATAGCACTCCTGTCTTATACTTTTAGCGTAGCTCCCGGTTAAGCGCCGCCCTCGGTTAAGCGCCACAGTCAGAATCCAGAACTGTTATTTAGCGCCGCTGCCGGTTAACTTAAGCGCCGTATTTGAGTAATTTTAGTGCTGAGCTTGGAAGAAATATTGAGTTACTAAACTTTAAAATTTACGAAAACCTTCTTCTGCGTCTATGCGACATTATTTTCAATAAATTGTAGAATATTATATAATGAAAATAGCTTTTGTCTACTCGTTATTTTCTTGGGGCGATAAAAATATTTAATAAGCGCCGCTCCCACTTAAACGCCGCTCTCGCATAAACGCCGCATTCAAAATCGGAAAAATTAAATAATCGCCGCGGGACTAAAGCTAGCATTTACTGTATTGGACAAAAATTCAATTAAAATAACTAAACATGCATTGAGCAAGCCAAGAGTCTTTCGCTTTTTAATAAAGACGGCAACCACAACGACTGTATGAATAAAATAATGACAAATAAAGGAGAACTTCAACAAACTTTTTCCTTAAGAATACTAAAGTATGACTCTTCTAAAATAATTAGATTATTCGCTCTCAATTTCCATAATATTATCAACTAGTGGAAATTTCGAGCGCGTAATCTATAAAACTGTGAATTATGAAGAACATATCGATGTTGAAAGTTTTTTACTTACAAGGCTCTCTTTGTTCAGCTCGACGTTTGGATCTATAAAAGAAAAACGATGCAATTAAACGAAATATGTTAGAGAAAGCAACAGTACTTATATCATAAATTCATAGACGGCTGTAAATTATAGTAATGAGGAAGTTCAGACTCAGAATTATAAATATATCATTTAGTATTTTAGTAATTGTACTGTTGTTCGAGCCTCAAATATTTAAAATTAGGTTTCGGTTGTTGTCCGGACGACGTTATTTCCCATCCTTCAGAATGCCATTATATAAAATGGCGCTGCCCACGACCATAGCAGACTGGACGAAGCAACGCGTTCTCTTCAGGTTTCTGACTTCAAGCAAAGCTGTAAAATTGTCGAGGACATTTTCGATCACGTCTGAAAGTATACCTCGGTCTTCTAAAGCTTTAGTTTATTCAGAATATGGCGACCCAAGTAAGGTTATCAGGTAAAAATATTCTTGTGAACTGTGAATTTTACCTTCAATGTGGTTGAGTTGTTCTGTAGTCAATGCCGACGATTTTACACATGGCAATTCATGCAAAGATTTAGTGCTAGCTCCTACACATGCATGTCAATTTTATTATCAATATCAAAGAAGCACTCCACATCAACAAAACTAACCCTGACCTCAATGTTCAAGATTTTAAATTCAATACAATATTTAGTTTATAATACGCTCGGACGCTCCCCATTAATTTATCTTATTTCCTTATTATTGTTGTAATTTATGTACCATATTACTTTTATATAAACCTTGTATTGTTTATTATTTCACTTATACTGAAGATGGCATCATGAGATGTGGAAACATGTCTATTTTAAAAAAACTCGTCGTGTATATTAACTGCGCATTAGCAAAAGTGCTTCTACGAAATTATCAATAAATTATCCAAGTTCTGGAGAGGCTGTCTCTGTCTGTGAACATACTGCAAACCTCATCTGGATCTGCCACTGATTTCTACTTTGATTTTGTAGTCTACAAGATTATCCTCTACCAGAATTCAACAGAGAAAGTGTTTTTCTAAAAATGTTGGCTTCACCCATCAATCCAGCTGATCTGAATGTGCTTCAAGGTGGAGAAAGCAATTGATACCATTATATGCATGCCTCCCCCCCTAGAAATTCTTAGTCCGTCACTTTCTATTTAGGATTGTATCCCATCAAACCTTCCCTCCCTGCAGTTGGTGGTAACGAGGGTCTTGGGGAAGTGTTGGTAGTTGGTGATGATGTGAAGTCTGTCCGTGTTGGAGACTGGGTATTAATGGGAAATGCCGGACTTGGTATGAGCCAATCATATGAGTTAACTCCATTAGACTTTTTCAGCAAATAGTTTTATTGTCTTTTTGATACAAATTTGCAAAGGTAGTTGGATGGAGATGAAGATATTGAAAGAGGATGATTGTGTCAAAATTCCAGTAAAAAATGGTCTTTCTATGAAAGATGCAGCCATGTTGTCTATAAATCCCTGTACAGCTTACAGAATGTTGAAAGACTTTCAACCACTGCAAGAAGGTGTATGTCTGAAATCTCTTTCACAAAATCTCCAACTGCATGACTTTTAAATGTAGAATTGTTTTACACAAACCATGCATGTTTACAATATGTGAATTGGTTTGGTGTTCGACCAATCATTGGCTTTCATCTATCAACCAATAGGTGATGTTGTGCTTCAAAACGGAGCCAATAGCGGCGTTGGTCTGTCTGTGATACAGTTGGCTGCAGCTTGGGGGCTGGTTTCGTTGAATGTTGTCAGAGATCGTGAGAACATTGATGAACTAAAGGAAACTCTGATGAACCTTGGAGCAAACTACGTATTTACTGAAGAAGAATTTCAAAATGTTGATAAAATAAAGGATGTTTTAAAGGTACGAGCAAAATCTAATTATAGTAAAACCATTTTTTCATTCAAGATATAATGATGATGATTTTATGACAATGTGTATTATAAAATAATAATTATAAAATGTGTACACTGATTGGTCTATAGCCTGTGTTTGCATTAACTTGTGTAAACCGATCTGAGCTTAATCAAGTAAATCAATCAAAGAGAATTTGCAAATCAATCATGAACAAATGTTAAAGGAAAAATTAAAAAAATTGTTTTAAATTTGTCTATCTTGCATTATTGTTATTTTATAAAAGAAATAAAAGATCTTTTTCGTGTTTGCACTGCCTTATGCGAACCTCGGAGCTGTTTGTGAGAATTCTGGACCTTCAGTCTCAGGCTTGCTCTGATTTGCTCTTGAGTTCACCCAAAGGTCTCCTCGGTTTGCATAAGCTTGTGCAAACACAGTAAACATCTTTTATTTTCTTAATGGATTCTCTTTAGAAACATAAACCATCCAGACTTGCGTTGAATTGTGTTGGTGGTAAAAGTTCCTTGCAGTTGCTTCGATATTTAAGGTGAGGATATAGCTGTTTCAGCATTTTTATAAAACTTACGAGAAGGAATTTCAGTTAATTGTCATTTTTATATTTTCAGCGAATCTGGTTCCATGGTCACGTACGGTGGAATGTCAAAAAAACCAGTATCTGTTCCAACGGTTTGTAATACATTTAAAATATAAACTTTGTAAACACAGGGATGTATTTACAATTGAATGAAATAGACTTTGTAAAAGTTGATAGATTTGCTGTCAAACAACACATCGCCTTTTTGTGGCGTCGTTCAAACCGTTCTATAAGACTGTGAATGTTTGTGGATGTAGAGCGTCCTGGTTAGTGTAGACCTAAGGAGGACTGTTGGTGTTTATATTGACTGACGTTGTCGAAAAAGTACAGAGAGTTTGACATTTGCTCTTCACACACTACACACGCGTATCTGGTGTAAAATCTCGCGTGTCTGGTGTAAAATCTCGCGTGTCTGGGTGTAAGATTTGACTTCAATTATTCGCTTCAGGCAGCGTTCCATGTATTTTAGTTCAATGTCAGTACTGACACTTTAAGTCTGTCTCAGGACTTTACTAACCTTGACGAACAACATCCATAAACATGTAACGATACTCTTAAGTTCAAAATCGCATACATGTCATTCATCTTCAAGTTTTTTTGTTATTCAGAGTGCCTTCATTTTCAAAGACATTCAACTTCACGGATTCTGGATGACACGATGGAACCGTCAAAACTTAGACAGTACGTTCACGAATCTTGTTCGTTCCTTCTTCATTTTTTTCATGCGACAGTTTACTACATTTCCATTCATTTTAGACCCAGGACGAATGGCTATGTTAAAAGAGTTATGTGAAATGTCGATACGCGGTGGAATGCGCTCTCCTGAGTGTAAAATATTTAAATTTGTTGATTATAAAAACGCGTTGAACAATTCTCTTTCGTCGTTCACAAAGAAATCGTTGTTCGTAGTTGACAGCTGAAACAGACGAGTTTCAACGACAACAAGGTGCGTTTTCTTACGTACAATTTTCGTTTGAATGCGTAGAATAACTAAATTGTTCGTTTTTAGTATTCTAAGTTTGTGATTGTTAGTCAAGTTCCATAATTGAAACATCAGTTTCATGTCTTGGTATTTCTGTTTTTGTAGACAACAAAGTAATCGTGAAGATTTTACATATTGAAGTACAAATCGTCTTTCCTCAATTCCTGGATATAAATTATCCCTCAAGAAACTCCAAAGTCCTTCATCGTTCTTAACATGAAGTATTCCACTGGAATGCTACGTGCAGAAATATTGATTTCATGCATTATCGCAAAGTGTATTTCCACACTGTCATTATTGTGCCTGAAACAAGATTATTTTGCTTATGACTTATTTCTAACAGACGGCCGCTGTTAGAAATAATGACAATCAAAAGAACATGTTCTTTTTTGACAAACAAGATATTCTGTATAGTTGTATGTTTACGGACTACCATAGCGTTTAGGAATGTTATAGTAGTTTTTATAATCCAATCGTCCAGTTAAGATGCAGAATCCTGTATGGACATGCGTGCTAATTTCTCCGCTAGATTTGATCAGATGAGCTTATCCTCTCCCTCCGGCTTTATATAGTTGTAAAGTTCAGAACAGGGGGGGTGTTTAAGTTCATCCGACCGAATCTCGTTAAATAATTTGCACGTATCGGCTGGAACTATTTGTGAACGTTCAATTATTTGAATCTTACATGTAACATTGAAGTAAAATCTACAATGCGTACAACACTTAATTAATATTTGAATCGAAGGATATTGCAACACGCCGGCAGAATGTTGCAATAACTTCAATTCGATTCTTAATTATTTCCTACCATCTGCTCAACAGTTTCCCAACGTTAGAAACGATGGGAATGTTTTGTTTAATAAAAATCTCCTGTTAAATATTATGTACAGTTTTTGTTTGACTGTTGAATGTAGTAGAGCACTGTTACAACATTCAGAGATGTTATAGCAGTGTATTATAACCACATGCGGAGCTTTGAGTAAATCAGCGCACTGTAATAACCTTAGGGGATGTTGCATCTGTGTATTATCAATACGTACGAACACTACATGTTTGTAGATGTAGATCGTCCAGGTTAGTAGAGTCCTGAGAAGGACTGTTGTTGTAGATGTTGACTGACGTTTCGACAATCTTAGCGGTAGTCATCTTCAGAATCAAACAGATGACTGTGAAGATGACTACCGCTAAGGTTATCGAAACGTCAGTCAACATCAACACCAACAGCCCTTCTCGGGACTATACTAATCTGGACAATCTACATCTACAAACATGTAACGATAATTCCGGGCTCAAACCATTTACTTTATTGCATACAACACTGTTATGACATTGAGGGATGTTGTAACAGTGTGCTATAGCAACGTAAAAACATTCTTTTAAGATTAAGGAATGTTACATTAGTGTGTCATAGCAATTTATGAACATTGTTATAACATTGAGGGATGTTATAGCAGTTTATTATAACAAATAAATGGTTTGAATCCGGGAGTATCGTTACATGTTTGTAAATGTAGATCGTGCAGGTTGGTATAGTCCTGTGAAGGACTAATTTTGTTGTTGTTGACTGACGTTTCGACAACCTTAGCGGTAGTCATCTTCAGAGTCAAATGAGGAGTAAACGTCAGGTTAGCCCTATTTGTTATCTGGTTCTTCAGTTCACAACGACAAGAACAATTTAAAAAATAACGAGATTCCAGCAAATCATGCAACATTCGGTAAATAACTCACGCAACACAGAAACCATCATGACGAGATTATTACTGGGTTGTAAAGAAAGTGCATTTGGGAAGGTAAACGTTGCAAGACCTTCGAAAATACGTTTAAAAAATTTGTTCCTGGCAATGTATTGCTATAACATTAAAAGGGATGTTATAGCAGTTTTTGTGTAGTACTTGTAAAAGATACAGAACACGTAAACCTTCTGATTTGTTGTTGAAACAACCAGAGACAGTGTTTTAGGTAGTATTAAAAATTTAAAACAAGTATTGTCGGCGAAGGTTTTCTGATGAACTGTTGTTCAAGAGATAGCATTGTCTTTATATGAGCTATCATCACGATCAAAATGACAATTATTTTGAGTAATGGATAGATCAAAAAACAATTGTCTCCAAAATAAGCTGGCGTTTAACCAGTGGTGTATTCAACAAGCCTTAGATGAAAGGACAAACTTGCAAGCTGGTTACATTATTGGATGTACAACACAAACATATTGTTTAACTCTTGTGCGGAGGAATTTTGAACGTAAACATAAACTGAAATCTCGCTTGTCTTTCTTTACAAAACAAAATTTCGCAGAATAATTATTACTGAAATGTTTATTGATCTTTTGCAAGCACTTTTTTGACATGAACATGTACGCCATTAAGGCGAAATACACGAGGTCTGATGGCTTTACGTGATTTTAATTTAGCAATTATTTTTGCAATTATAGACAACAACAGAGGAGAACACAAGAAAAAGGAATTGGTATGTGTTTCTTTGCATTTGTTCAATCGCTAACTTGTTAAGTTTTTAAATGCAGAGCTATGGCGAACATCTCAAACTTCTCGAGGAAGACAGAGGTAAATGTCAGTTTGTGTTTGTTTGTTCTTTTGCCAATAATTTGTTATTTAGTCGTTTCTTTTAGACACGGTGGAAGAGGATAAGGAGGAAAGTCAAAATAATAAAGTGTAAGTGTTTTGTTTTAGACTAGCTTCTAACTTTTTCTTTAGACTTTTCTTTCAGATGCGGAGCATGAAGATGAGGAGAAGATCAAGTATAAGACAGAGGTTTATGTGTTTTGTTTTTTTTACTTGCTTCTAACTTTTTCTTTAGTCTTTCCTTTCAGATACGGAGCACGAAGATGAAGAGAAGATCAAGAAGAAGACAGAAGAGTATGTGTTTGTTTTTTAACTTGCCTCCAACTTTTCCCGAGAGATACAGGTCCACAGGATCCTGATGGCGCAAAAGGCTTGATTTGTCAATAAATTTTTCTTTAGCCTTTCCTTTAAGATGAAGAGCACGAAGATGAAGAGAAAATCAAGAAGAAGACAGAAGAGTATGTGTTTGTTTTTTAACTTGCCTCCAACTTTTCCCGAGAGATACAGGTCCACAGGATCCTAATGGCGCAAAAGGCCTGATTTGTCAATAAATTTTTCTTTAGCCTTTCCTTTAAGATGAAGAGCACGAAGATGAAGAGAAAATCAAGAAGAAGACAGAAGAGTATGTGTTTGTTTTTTAACTTGCCTCCAACTTTTCCCGAGAGATACAGGTCCACAGGATCCTGATGGTGCAAAAGGCTTGATTTGTCTATAACTTTTTCTTTAGCCTTTCCTTTCACACGCAGAGCACGAAGATGAAGAGAAAATCAAGAAGAAGACAGAGTTGTATGTATTTGTTTTTGACTTGTGTATAACTTTTTCTTTAGCCTTTTCTTTTTAGATGCGGAGCATGAAAATGAAAAAAGGAAATCAAGACAGAAGTTTATATGTTTGTTTTTTTCTTTGGCTTCTTTTAGATGCAAAGAACGAAAATAAAGAAGAAAATCAAAGAAGAAACAGGTGTGTATATGTTTGTTTTGTTTTTATCCTGTTATCAACTGATTAACTTCTTTTTATTTTGTAATTTTTCAGAATGGCGTGACTTGACGTGGCCAGCCGACATCTTCAGTTAGTTTATTAAATTATTGCTTTTTATACTAAAATTACTTAAAAATCTAAGCATTTCGGTTTTTATTTGGATACTGATTTTGGTTCTTGACAGTTGACCAGTAAATATATGAATTTAAATATTTAAATATTTAAATTTTAATATTTAAATATTTAAATATTTACTTCGTGAAAATCATCCATCTCTCTTCTGAGTTTCTGTCTAAACTAGAGAGTTCCCTCGCTCTCTAATTTAGAAAAAGAAATTCAGCCAAAAGTTTGTGCATTTCCAAAATAGGCTTCTGCCACCTATTTTGGATATGTGCTGCACAAATTTTCATAAAGCATTTGCGTGACAATCGTAAAAGACCTTAGTTGGAGTCCGCTTTATCCAAGCGAAAGATTGGGATCGGGTAATCTTTTGGTGCAAGATTAATCTGCTATTAATCTGCAAGATTAATCTTGCTGGGGTGCGGTAGCATGTATAGGGTCACGTGGTGCTCGTAGGCAAGGGCATAAATGATAATTTGCAATGGTAATGTTATTTTATATCCACTAAGGGGCTGTTTACATAAATCCGGTAACCGGGATTCAGCGGGGCGTAAAATGATTTTGAGTCAACGAAAGGAGTAAAAACTTTAAGCGCAAAACTTACAGCCTTTTCTTACAAACGTCATATGTCATTTACTACTCATTCGACTCTGAAGATGACTACCGCTAAGGTTGTCGAAACGTCAGTCAACAACAACAAAAACAGTCCTTCTCTGGACGATCTACATTTACAAACATATGTCATATTAATCGTAATTTTCAAATCAGGCTAAATTGTTTATTTTCATTTGAAAGGTTTCGTTAATTTGCAAAATCAGAGCATAGAGAAATTGCTCAAATAAGTTTTTTGTTGTGAAGTATTTAATCTTTTCCATTTACCAAAATCATTTCACGCCTCGCTGAATCCCGGTTACCAGGCTCGTGTAATCAAGCCCTATAAAATGTACTGTTTTTGGAACATCAACATGACCGATTTCACCATTGTTGAGTTGGTCCCTAGAGATTAATGACCATTTTCATTCCGTTTTTGGCAACCATTGTATGTTTATTTTGGTCGCGTTTGGTTGTGCACTTTGAATCACGATCGTCCAATCGGCGTGCGCCATTTAGCACGTGACTAATTACGCGCGGTATTTATAAAAATTTACTTCATTCGTGATTTAAATATGGATTTAAAGAGGACGTCGGCCATTTGCAACGATTTTCATGGGTAAAAGACAAAGGTACGGCAAATTTTCACCTTTCTACTTCACCTACATTATATATAATGCAAGTAGTCTCATATTTCTTTTTTATCTGTAAAACGGCTTCAGCTCAGCTCTTGTTTTTGCATGAAAATGAACTGAAATAGCGATATGACTTCGGCAACTTCGGTTTGACATTTCTAATTTCTTTTGTGTTGTTGTACTTTTTTCATTTTTTAAAGTACAAATATTTGAAGTAGCTTATTTGTTTTGTAATTTCGTACGACGGCATTACCACAGTACGGCAAAGTCGGTGTTTTCGGATTCGTATCAAGAAGAATCGAGCTTCTTCATCATAGAAACGGACCAAAAAATGAACGGCGATTCCTCTTTGCTCGAAAAAAACAACGCACTTGCTGAAAGTTTCAACGATTGTACATCTAAATCTAACGAAGAAATAGCAGAAGATTTAGGTATGTTATCATTTCTTTTTAGTGAAGTGCCGTATAAATATCTGATACGCTTCAGTTCGTGTATTTATGTACAGTTGCTTATTTATATTCAATTTTTTCAGTGACAAATACTAAAGAGATAAAAGAAAGCGGTTTAGCGTACGAGGTTGTTATAAAGCCTGCTATTGGGCCGGAAAGAAAGCCAAATATCGAATCGCCGGGAAAAGAAATCACTAAAGAGATTGTTGACAAGAAATTAGTAGAGGCTGCACACAGACGAAATGTAAGCGACAGTTTTTATTTTGGGATTAAATTTTTTGCGTTGTGTTTGACTTGTCAGAGGTTTTTTCAGCTTCTTGTAGACGAGAAACGTGAAAAGGTCGCAGCAGAAATAGAGCATGTGAAAAAGGTCAATCATATTCGCAGCGAGCATGTTGAAACGAAGATTAAAGAAGTTGCCGAGAAATTGGAAGAGAAGAGAAAGATCATCGAGGCAAAACAGGAGGCAGCGAGATTGGAGCTTGAAAGACAGCGTCAAGCAAAACAGGAAAGATTAAAAGACGTTTTAAAGTTCGTTCAGGAGAAAGAAGAACTGTTAGTGAAGGTGGTTTAACATTTCATCAACGAATCGGTTGCCCTTGATAGCTATTCAAGTCCAAAAGTTCTGCTTCATCAGTTCATTTTTATGCCTGAGAAATATGTTTGTTATCTATAGGCAACAGAAGAGAAAATAATTGTCAAAACTGAGATTTCGACCGAGAATCGGGAGGCAATCCTTCAAGGTATCAAAGAAACTCAACAAGCGAGGTTCAAAAAAATCGAAATAGCAAAAAATGCTCGCGAAGAAGCCGAGCAAAGCAGATGCAAAGACTTGGAGGAGAAAACACAGCAAAAGTTTCTTACTGCGAAGGAATTATTGGAATATCAAGAAAAACTACGCCAGGTCAGTGTGAGTTTAAGAATAATCGTAATTTGTACTAGAAAACAACAAAACGCGTCAAGTTCAACAACATAACTAAAAATTTCTTCGCAAACTGTGCGTTTTCCTTGATGTTTGCCCAGTTCGTGAATAATTTGTAGGAAATAATGATGTTGACATTCCTAATTTGTCTATAACTAAAGCGAAAGCCAATCTGTTAAACGATCAATCCAGTTTGTGTTATAATACGATGATTTGAACACGGTTATTGAAATCATAAAGGCCGATATTCTTGTACGTGTTTGTAGATGTAGATCGTCGTGGTTATAGCAGTTCTGAGAAGAACTGTTCGTGTTGGCTGATGTTTTGACATCTTTAGATTCAATCTCAAGTCACTTGACTCTAAAGAGGAAGAAGTCAACATTATAACTAACAGTTCATCTCGGGCTGCTTTAGCATGGCTGATCTAAATCTACAAACATGTAACAATACTCCAGGCTTGAAACCATGCCCTTCATAACGCTCACGTTGGTTTAGTTACATGAGGTTTCGATATTTGGTGATGTATAAATCTAAAACGGTAAAATTCTTAGGAAAAGTTCGAAGCGGAGGAAGAAAAGCTTAAACGTGCTAAACATATCAGCGAGGAGAAGATAGTGCAAGAGATTCGCATGAAAGCAGAGAAAGCACAGCAAAAAATGGTGAAATACCACGAAAATCGTATTGCACAGCTCGATGCAAGACGAGAGAGGCTTCGTGCTGAAGAAGAACACAGAGAAGAGGTTCGTTTAAAGAAAGAGGAAAGAAATATAGCAAGAGGAATACAAGGTTGACGATCTTCACTGGAATAGATTCTAATCAAATGTTATTCATGTCAATATTTGTCTTTGTTGTACATAGAGAGAAGTATTAATGGTTTTGTTATTATGAAGCGTCTTTGATGAAATGTTATTGAGCAGTGCATTTATTAGATCATTTTCAATTTTGTTTGTTTGCATGCTATTATTGAAGTGAAGTTCTTATTGTTTATTAGTTTATATCGATGGCATGATGTAGTTAAACTAATATGAGAATATAGATTTATTTTTCTTGGTATTCAATACACTATAAAATACGACATCTCGCGTTTGTTTTTTGAAGATACTCCATATTGATTTTGTTTTGTAAACCATATCAACGCTCAACAGCATTAGAACTATAAAATTTATTATTTTCCTTTCCTAAGTTGAGCTAGCTTTTGTTTGCGTTTCTTAACATGTTTCGGAGTCTTTGTCTTTCGTTTCTCTCTGTTCGCTTCCTTTACTTCCTTCTTGTGTTCCTAAATGATAAAATTTAACCTTGAAAATAGTTCTCAAAGCTCGAAGCCATATGCAAAGTTGTAAATACATAATCCTACTTTTCTTAGTCGTTTTCTTTCCTCTTTGGTAAGATTTGAATCATTTTCTTTATCATCATCGTCATCTGTCGTAGTTGAACGTTCATAATCACTGTCATCATCCTTATTGACGTCGTTGCATTTCCTCGTGTCAAAAATTCCTTCGTCTGTGTCAGTCACATGTTGAAGCAGATCATACTCCGCTTTGACATTCTCTAAGTTCCTTGTTTCAGGAATATTTTTTCCTGTATTGGTTTCCTGTTCAAAATGGTTAAATTCCTTTGTGACGTTTTCACATTTCCTTGTTTCAAGAATTCCTTTTTCTGCATCGGTCACTTTATGTAACAGCACAGGATCCTAAAACAACAGAAAGAAATTTTTGCAGACACACATGTTCCTTTCTTAATTTTACTATTACATTGAGAATTTTTATAATTTCGTGAGAGCACAATGTTAATAAGACATTTAAAATAGAAGACAAATTTCTTTATAGCAAAAATGTTTCGGCATACTTTGTGTCATCTTCAGTGCGAAGTGAATAAATATAGGAAGTTTACATGATAATATGTTATAGTGATAAAGCTGAAAGCATCGTGTAAACTTCCTGTATTTATTTACTTTGCACTGAAGATGGCATAAAGTATGCTGAAACATGTTTGCCTTAAAAAAATTTGTCGTTTATTTTAAATGTCTTATAAACATTGATAATTGTTTAAAAAAAAAGAGCAAGAGCAAGCAACATGGTGAATGGTGAAAATACTAAAGTAATAGTTCTTAAAAGAACTGCTTAATTAAAGCCAGATCTGTTGATAAAGTCTTTATTTTACATTGATAATTGCTTCAAAAATACACCGTTTTACCTGTTGAGTGCCCGATAAATCTGCATTCATTCCTGTAAGTGTTCTGTATAGTATCTACGTGAGAGAAAAAGTTTATGAAATCTATGTAAATTATAATTTGCGCTATTAAGCAAATGGAAGGGCGGGGTTTTTTTCAGGATGTTTCCTGAATGCCTAAAAAATTTGGTCTCTATTAATATCGCCTTCACTGCATTGTGGAACGCACAAGATTTCGTTTTGAATTAAGCAAGTATGCTAAGACATATGTGCAGATCTTTTTTACAAGGTTAAATAGTTGGAATGTTATTAAACAAAAAGAATGATAGCACAGCGCTATAACCAACAACTACAAACAATAACGACCTTATCTAACAACATTTGAGAACATTCGAGCTTGTCTGTTTATACTTCAGACAAGCTTGTCTGGTTTACAAGGAAGAGGAGTGGAAGGTCAATTTCTCAAATGTTGTTACATAAGGTCGTTATTGTTTGTAGTTGTTGGTTATAGCGTTATGCTATCATTCTTTTTGTTTTTTTACAAGACTTGGTCTGAAGAAATTATCACCTGCTTTATATAGTTACAAAGTTCAGAACAGGGGGGGAATGTTTACGCTAAACCAACCGAATCCGATATAAAATGCATGTATAGTCACACTGACTCTCCCTTCCCCCTCCCCCCTAAAAAAGAACTGTCCTCTCAATGGCCTTCATATAACGATACCACGTGATTGAAATTCACATACGTCATCAGTTTGTCCCTGCCTTGCTTTCTGTCTGTCGTATTCAAAATCCAAGACGGCTTCTAGAGTTCTCGGAATGAATGCATTCTTAAACACCTAAATCATGGAAACAATATGTAGGATTATAGAAAATCTTGATAATTAACACTACATGCTGTAGTAGAAAGGGATCAAGTACTCAATACTGGTGGAAGATGGTTAAGACTACATGCCGTAGTAGAAAGGGATCAAGTACTCAATACTGGTGGAAGATGTTAAGACTACATGCCGTAGTAGAAAGGGATCAAGTACTCAATACTGGTGGAAGATGGTTAAGACTACATGCCGTAGTAGAAAGGGATCAAGTACGCAATACTGGTAGAAGATGGTTAAGACTACATGCCGTAGTAGAAAGGGATCAAGTACGCAATACTGGTAGAAGATGGTTAAGACTACATGCCGTAGTAGAAAGGGATCAAACTCAATACTGGTAGAAGATGGTTAAGACTACATGCCGTAGTAGAAAGGGATCAAGTACGCAATACTGGTAGAAGATGGTTAAGACTACATGCCGTAGTAGAAAGGGATCAAGTACGCAATACTGGTAGAAGATGGTTAAGACTACATGCCGTAGTAGAAAGGGATCAAGTACTCAATACTGGTGGAAGATGGTTAAGACTACATGCTGTAGTAGAAAGGGATTATATAATGAGTACTGGTAGAAGATGGTTAAGACTATTTACTGTAGTAGAAAGGGATCAAGTACTCAATACTGGTAGAAGATGGTTAAGACTACATGCTGTAGTAGAAAGGGATCAAGTACTCAATACTGGTAGAAGATGGTTAAGAGTACAAGCTGTAGAAAAAGATATTCTATAATATCAGTACTAGTGGAAGATGGTTGAAAGTACATTCTGTAGTAGGTCATACACTCGGTATTAGCAAAAGTACTTCACCTCCTCTTTAATGTCTTCTTCGGCGTCGTTTTTGCTTTTCTTCGAGCGAGATAACACGATTTTTTGAGCCTATAATTTGTGTTCATAAAATAATGTTCAAATGGAGAAAGCATAAAGAAAAATACACGATAAAAAACTTTTAAGTACCTCTTCCAAATATTCCTCGATGTTGTCATCGTTGATGTTGGGATCCGTGACAAAATCGAACGTCTCTCGTACTGTCATCACACAAACACCTTTCTTACGGAAAAAATCTATTAAATGAAATGGAGAAATAAATTTTGAAACAGAGACTGTCGTGGTGACAAACTTAAAGATGGATTTTAAAATAGAAAATACCATGGTGAATGGTGATAATAACAATGTAATAGTACTTAAAAGAACTGTTTTAACCAGAACACTAACCCAACAATTCACAGGAACCGTTATTTACAGCTAGAAAGAGACACTATGCATTTAGTCTGCCGAAAGTCTGCCACGAGTAGTCTGCCGAAATGCATAGTGTCTCTTTCTAGCTGTAAATAACGGTTCCTTTGAATTGTTGGGTTAGTGTTCTGGTTAAAACAGTTCTTTTAAGAACTATTACATTGTTATTATCACCATTCACCATGGTATTTGCTATTTTGAAGTCCATCTTTAAGAAATAAGTTTGCATTTACGATCCTTGTTTTGGTGAACACGAGCCACTCTCTAAGGACCTGATTACATCGGTCCGATAGCCTGGTTCAGCTAAGCGTTATATCTTTTTGGCAAATGGAAAAGATCAAACACTTCACAACAAAAAACTTATTTGAGCAATTTCTCTATGCTCTGACTTCGCACATTCACAAAACCTTTAAAATGATTTCAAAATTACGACTAAAGTGACATATGACACTTGTAAGAAAAGGTTGAAAGTTTCGCGCTTAAAGTTTTTACTCCTTTCAATGACTCAAAATCATTTCTCGCCTCGCTGAATCCCGGTTACCGGGCTTATGTAAACAGCCCTTAAGATAGAAAAAGGAAAGCGGGGAAAATCCATCAAGGATAATCCCTTTTAGTGACCCTCCAACTGGAAGACTTTTCAATCAAACAGCGAAGGCACCTTTAATGTTTTAAATAGACCATGGAGTAGTTCGATTTTCTAAGAAGGCAAAACAGTATTGAGGAGATTTTTGAACCTTCGGGCCCTTGAATACAAGGGCATTTTTAAAGCGGGAATTATTTAGGTAAACTCCATGTAGTCTACACATACCACCTATATTGGTGCAATCTTTACGTAAAAACTTCAATACTAGTATGATTCAATAAATCCACACACGCTATCATATAGTCTATACATATTAAGGTGTTTAAAATAAAAATTTCTCCGGATTTTGTAAATAATTTTATTGAGCTTTCGACTCGTTGCTTCGAGCCTTCATCAGAATGATGATAAAGCAACGACTCGAAAGCAAAGACTCGAAAGCTCAATAAAATTATTTACAAAATCCGGAGAAATTTTTATTTTTAAACATTATAATGCCTGGAATACCAATCTTTAAACATATATTAAGGTGTATATACTACAATTTACCAGCTATATTGGTGCAATCTTTACGTAAAAATTCCAAGGCTCGAGGATGATCATGTTCAACTGATTGCGAAACGTCGATGATAAAAATACCGTCGTTGTGATAGCTTGAAGAAAAAAATTGGAAAAGGTTCAAAATTTGATGTAAAGTAGCTTTTTCTTGTATACTACATATATATTAGTGGTTGCAGCGCATTGCTTGCAGTGAGTTAGGGACCTTTAATGGATGGATGAATAAATGGATGGATGGATGTATGGATGGATGGATGGATGGATGCATGGATTCAAACACCATTCATAAAAGACGTTTTCATCCCAATATCCTTTAAGATACATGTGTACCCTTACATCATATTAAACTCGCTAAGATCGGCGTGGATAAGTTTGGCTTTCCAGTAAATATCCCGTGTGATCCTTACACATTGTAAATACAATTCTCTTGCTTTTGATTCGGTCAGATTTACATCCTTGAGAAGTGGTGAAGGTCTACATTAAAAAGTCTAAAATTACAACACAGTAAATATAATGTTGAGCGTTGTCAAGATATATTTGAAAATACCTTCCGTTTGTCCCGAGAAACTCCATGAGAAGTACATGGCTTCGCAGTAGTATAGGTTGAGGACAGGGCACTCCGCCATTGTATAATCTATTATAATTAATGTATAAGACGTGCTTGATTACATGAGCCCGGGTAGCAGTGATTCAATACTTATCACTATATGTTTGTAAATGTAGATTGTCCAGGTTGGTAAAGTCCTGAGGACTGTTTTTGTTGTCGTTGACTGACGTTTCGACAACCTTAGCGGTAGTCATCTTATAAGTCAAAAAAAAATAATTTTTTTTTTCATTCATTTCAATTCTTTTTTTTTTTTACTCTGAAGTTGACTACCGCTAAGGTTGTCGAAACGTCAGTCAACAACAACAAAAACAGTCCTTCTCAGGACTATACCAACCTGGACGATCTACATTTACAAACATGTAACGATACTCCCGGGTTCAAACCATTTACTTCAATACTTATCATCAGATAAATCCACTTGAGCAATTTCAAGACTCAGATTTAATAACTAAACGCAAAACATTTAAAATCATACAACAACAAATCCGGCGAAATTTAAAAATTACAACAGCAACGACTCGTGACGCTTAACAAACAGTTGTATAATTTTTACGCTTGAAGTTTTACCCCCTCCGATGCCTCGAAATCATTTAACGCTGCTTCACTAAATCCCGGCTAGCCGGAATCATGTAAACACTCCCTAAGTTGGAAGTTATGAGTAGCATTACAGACAGTACAAAACAGAGATAAACACGGCACGCAAATACGCATCAATTTCATTGTCCTTCCATCCACACGTCAAACATATTATACCTTGTAAGATTTCTCATTTCTTTCTCCGCCCATGTTCGTACCATCTTTCTGGGATTATGACGACAGTAACCGTGTCGAAACCTGGCAACAAAAATCACTCCAACACATTAAATCATTTTCAAAAACTTCTCCCCGATGTTTTCTTCGTTAGACCTAACCTGAATTCACCCGTAACGTATTTGTCGCGATCTTTAAAGACCAAAATGGACGTTTTGTAAACCTTTATCGTTGTGCAAAAAAAAAAGTAGAAAAATCATTTATATGAAAACATTGAAGAGTTATGGCTACGCGGGAATGGTATCTCAAGATTAGATTTCAGATAACTATGATAAATCAGTGCTAGAAAGCGAGATACTTTTGATATCTTTATAAAGGAAAGACAAACTTTTGCACATGTAGATCGTCCAGATTAGCGCTATCTTGAGAATGACTGTAGGTGTTAATGCTGTTATTAAAAAATAGTCATTTCCCATCTCGAGATGACTACCACTAAGGATGTTAAAACATCAGTCTTGTGAGTCAACAACACCATCCACAGTCGTTCCCAGGACTACAGCAACCCAGACGATCCACATCTACAAACATGTAACGATACTTCCGGGTTCAAACCATTCACTTTAAAGAAAACGTATCAAAAGACAGGATTTCAGATGATATTGATAGTTCAGTTCTTACAGAAGCGAGATACTCGTCTTTTCTTTACAAACGCAATTTTTTATGTTGTATGTAAGACAACAGTAAGATAACGTATATCTTCTTTATAAAAACTTAACTTGTCGTGTTGTATGTAAGACAACAGTAAGATAACGTATATCTTCTTTATAAAAACTTAACTTGTCGTGTTGTATGTAAGACAACAGTATGATAACGTATATCTTCTTTATAAAAACTCAACTTGTCGTGTTGTATGTAAGACAACAGTAAGATAACGTATATCTTCTTTATAAAAACTTAACTTGTCGTGTGGTATGTAAGACAACTGTAAGATAACGTATATCTTCTTTATAAAAACTTAACTTGTCGTGTTGTATGTAAGACAACAGTATGATAACGTATATCTTCTTTATAAAAACTCAACTTGTCGTGTTGTATGTAAGACAACGGTATGATAACGTATATCTTCTTTATAAAAACTTAACTTGTCGTGTTGTATGTAAGACAACTGTATGATAACGTATATCTTCTTTGTAAAAACTTAACATGTCGTGCTGTATGTAAGACAACGGTAAGATAACGTATATCTTCTTTATAAAAACTTAACATGTCGTGCTGTATGTAAGACAACAGTATGATAACGTATATCTTCTTTATAAAAACTTAACTTGTCGTGTTGTATGTAAGACAACGGTAAGATAACGTATATCTTCTTTATAAAAACTTAACTTGTCGTGTTGTATGTAAGACAATAGTATGATAACGTATATCTTCTTTATAAAAACTTAACTTGTCGTGTTGTATGTAAGGCAACAGTAAGATAACGTATATCTTCTTTATAACAACTTAACTTGTCGTGTTGTATGTAAGACAACAGTATGATAACGTATATCTTCTTTATAACAACTTAACTTGTGGAGACAACAATCTAAAAGAAAAGGGTCTCGAACCTTTGCGAGCCAAAAATATCAACCATTTCAATACCTTCACAGCGCGTTCTTTGTCTTCCTTGGCTGAAGCATGATAAACGTTAGCCTAGGGTAGGAATATATGAAAAAAAAAGGATTTTATTTTTTTGTTTGACTTTCCTCGTCATTGAAGGCTAACAAGAAAAACATCACAAAAATGAAGCACAAAAACATGAAGTCGACCTCTGAACATCTACAGGTCTTAACATTATATGTTTTAACACGATATAGATTTTAACAAATTAGATTTTAACACGATGGATTTTAACACGCTTGGTTTTAACACGATATAGATTTTAACACATTTGATTTTAACACGATGGATTTTAACACGCTTGGTTTTAACACGATATAGATTTAACACATTATATTTTAACACGATGGATTTTAACACGATATAGATTTTAACACATTAGATTTTAACACGATTGATTTTAACACGCTTGGTTATAAGCGTTACCTCTTTGCCAGTACTGATGCAGCCGTTTATCTCCGAGATAAAATTACGAGAAAGCAACTTGAAGATAATCATGCGAGTTTTCGGATCCAAAACCTTAAAATGAAAAATGGCATGTTCATTTGTATCAAACGACTGCTTTTCACGAACGTCAGAAATTGTAAGTAAAAACAGAACAAGACATTTTTACTTAATCTGCGTAAAAGTTAAAAAAAGGATGATTTTGTCGGAGCTTAGTAATCGCAAACCTGTTCTATGGTAGCTCTATCAGACTTGTCTTTTACACGGATTCTAAAAAATAGTTTCTGAAGTTAAACACGTTTAAAGGCCGGAAGTGACATTTTTTGTTTTAAAGAAAGAAGATATCACTTATTGCGTACGATCACAAGACAAAACCTTTCACAAAAATTGGCTTTTCCACGTAACAAAGCTCTCTGTATTGACGAAGATAGCAAATGGCATCGAAAATAATTTAAAAAATGGCGTCGAAAAAATAATTTTAAGAATGGCGTGCGATGTTTTTAATATAAATACCTACCTGTCGTTCTCGCGTCTTTTTTCTGATTCAATCAAAATATTTGCGGTCGTATTAGGCAGTGGAGGACCCTCGTATTTTTCTAAATAATATCAATAATTAGGTTTTGTTTTCGTGAATGTACGAGTTAAAGCAGTGTGCGGTACATCCACTTAACAAAAAAGAAACGAGCTGAAACCTATTCGTATTTTGTTGTTGAATTTTTGCCAAGCTTTCTCATTTGGCTGGAAGAGAAATAGAATTTCCAACTTTAATCTTCTGTTCTTTTAGAACAGCAAAAGCAAAAACATTATTTTAATCACCTGGAAAGATTGATTTTGACATCTATTTCCACTCTGAAAATCATGGAAAATGATAATTTATGAAACATAAAACATCATTACAAGGTACAGTGCCATCATTCAAAGACAGCTGTGAAAAATAAAGCCAAATTTACAGACATATTATCTCTGCTTCATTTTAAACTCTAAGAAATTTCCTAGTACATCAAGAATGATAAAAATCTCTTGAAAACACTTGCTTGAATATTTTAATTCCACAAAAACACATAAGTATACCATAGTCACTCGATTTTTGCTTCCATTGAAAGTCTTAATCATGTCTAAAACACAGATTTTCAAACAAATGTTTACAGTCTTCATTATTGTACATTAAATTACATGTACTATACAAAAAATAATTTTAAATCACACTTGCGCTAAACTCTCATAACCATTCACCTCCATTTTCTTCCTCCCAGGACCAGTCTTCATTGTCTTCGGGATGAATATCCTCCAAATTACCTGTAGCATGATTATGCCACAAACATTAGAATCAAATTCAATAGTTTTTAACAAAGCAACACCCTGTGCAGTACACATAAGCAAGCAAAGCTTTTTGAAGAGGACTTAATGTAATTTGAAGCACTTGTTAACAGTGGCATAGCCATTCTGCAAGTTTTAGATTTGCTATGTTAATTTCACATCATTATCATCATTCGCTTCTTATGAAATACATTATTTTCATAGTGAGTGAACACACAAAAATTTACGTAGCAGGACTAAATATGGGTTGGCAATTGTGAATTTTCATGTGATATCAAAGAGGCCATGTTGTTAGGTTACTTCAAAACATTGTTACATGAAACCAGTGCTGTAGAAGTGGGGCAGAAGGGGGAGGAGCTCCCCTTCTACCTTTGAAATGGGTAATTTCTCATAATTTCATGGCTTCAGCTTCGTCAAGAGAGCCTTCACCTGATAAACTTAGTTCTACAGCACTGGATGAAAGGCCATAAAATCAACACAAATTCTTTTTACTGTATGGATAGGTTTCTCTACCGAACATCACTGATGGTGAATTTATCAATCAATAGACAAGGCAAGGATGGCAGCCAGCTCAAAAGGTGGCAAAAATGAAAACTTTCAATCAAAAACACGTTAAAAGAAAGTTTCAAAAAAAATACCATAAAACGTTTTAAATACCAAAACTAGACGATTGACTCTTTAACTGTTTATCAATGCAGAAGAAGCAGATATTTGTTGAAAATAACATCAGTTTTGCCACCTTTCATTACGGCAGCTGGCCTCCATTGTAACTACAGAATTTTGGGACATTTACAGGTCATCAGTGAAAACACTCCATCCGTATTTTGCACATGAAAGTGAATAACTTATCCTCCTGATTTGTTCAGCCTACCTTCAGCATCTTGTCTTGGAGTGTAGTCAAAATAAATTATGCTGTCTTCATTATCGTCACTAAAACATCAGAAAATAACGCTTATTACAGATATACATAACCTGTGGTGAAGCCAGCCTTATCATTACTTTTACAAATTTTTCAGCAAATGCAAATGAAAATTTTTCAGCAAAATTATTATTCATTTTCTTAGAAAACTGATTCCATCCATTGTGTTTCCAACGATTAAATACAAAAGAGCAAAAACGAGCTGGCTTTACCACTGTGTAGAACACAATGTCCCGTCCACGTGGTGCACACAAAAAATCATAAAAAATCATTGAACACGAACAAGCACACATTTCTTTTTCATAATTTCTTGCTACACATAAGAGTGATGTTGAAAACATACGTACTGAAGGCTCAAAAATTCTATCTTACCTCAAATCAGCATCATCAAATTGACCTTCGACCAAATCTACAACTCTTTCGACGTTCGCCATGTTGTTGAATGGAGTCCGCGAGCAAACCTTGAAATCACAGCGGTTATTTAAGGGGGGCGTCGGTAGTAAGTATAACTTTTTTGAAAGCCTCCCCCCTGGTAGTTGTTCAAGTATTCTTGCGGTTGTTGTCAAAGTCAGACAACTATAAAAATACAAAGAATATAATCCAAAATATAAATAAACTACATGTTTTTGAAAGAAAATAGGAAAAGGTCACAGAATCATACAACATATAAAATAAATGGTTTCTATGGGAAGAAAACATCTTTATTTATAATTACACATTGCTTCATTTTCATTTCTCCCTTCGCCGGAACCCCCCTGTCTGAAATTCAATTTAAACAATTAGAATCTGAAATAAATTTAATTAATTTTTCTATTTTCCGCGAATGAAGATCTCCCCCATTGCACCTTCACACCGTGAAACTGATTGCAATTTTCTTTTATTTTGATAAATATCTCACATGACGGAAATGAACGTCGCTGTAGCAACAGTTACTCCCCACGTCAGAGGTGATTACGAGCAATGTTCCGTCCCACTCACTATATTGTAATTTTTGAAAAATACCCACTTGGAAAAATACCCACTGCGGTGAAACAAGAGGACGAACAGCATTCATAAGAAATGTGTTTCAAATAAACGAGTACTCCGTGGATAAACGCACTTTTGGAATAGGTAAGCGCGAAATACATTTAAAAATATACTATCCCGTTGACGCTGTCGGCGAATTTAGCGCCTCGCAAACCAAGTTATAAAACCACATGGCTTGGCTTTGCTTGTCATCGTGTCAGACTTTCCATTATTAATGATGAAATTTTGAATTTGCGGTCAAGTATTTCTGTGTTTATTGCAAAGCATGTTTTAGCATCAAACTGCGAATAACGGATGAACTTTAAAACGAATATATTAGGAAAAAATGGTTTTAATTTGTGAAGAGTGGCTCAACTTCGATGTAATTTTTACGGAAGATGATTTGTGTTTATTGAGTCTGCTTACAACCTGTTTGATTATAAATCTGTGTTCCGTAAAATGACAACAAATTCAATCTTTCCTTTCCTCGACGTCTAGGACTTCAGCATGTTTTTGTGTACAAACTCCGCGTTGATATCAACACACGTATCAATGCTTATATAACACACATATGGAGACCACCTATCGTCAGAATGTTTTTGGTTTTATAACGCTATCTTTCACTGTTTAAAATGTGAAGATATGTTTGTTTGTTCGAAGTCATCGTTATTTTAAGAAGCGACAACATTTTTTCGACTATTTGATAAGCGAAAAAGTGTTATCCATGCTTCGTCTGTGGTCTTTGTATTGTTTCCTGAATATTTGTGCGCGGGCCAATATAGATATGTCTATATTTTGTTTATTTTATACTGCAATATTTGCCTTAAAAATCGTTTCTTATGTTTATAAATGTGGTTCGACCCTCTGTCAGGCTATTATGCTCATTATCAAACACTTTGAAAAGCCATTGCCACATAATTTAGAAGTATATTCGGTATTTTTGAGGCAAAGAAACTTAAAGAGCTCTTTAAATCCCTTAAAAAATTTGAATAAGAAATGAATAGATTTGAATAAATTAGGTATTCCTGACGTGGTCAATCCAGTGTTCACTATAAAGGAGTAAAGATAAAGTACTAACAATTGATTCTTCTGGAACTTATATAGTTTGCCATGTCATTGAAAAACACAAAGCTTCCTCGGCTTGTTCAAGCCGCTGACCGTGCCAACCTTCTTGCAACAGCAATACGTTTGCATGGTTATAAAGTGTTACAACAATCTCTATTGGATAAAACTATCAACTCAGAATTCAAAACGCTCTTCTCGATTGGCGAGGATGTATATATTGTGTCTTCCCCTGTTTTCATCATTGAAGATGAGGCTCATGTTTGGAAGTTAAAATACGAAGAATACAGTGAGATGAAAGAATCATCAGAGACCGAAGCCGATTCAGTATTTCTTGGGGATATGCGATTCAAGACTCGGAAAGTTGAGATTACAGGCGATCCAGATGGATCTCAGTTGAAAGAACTGTGTCAGAAAGGGATAATCGATGATATTCAAAATGCGGTAAAGAACACAGATTTCGAGAATCTTTTACTGAACTTGTGTGATGTTCCATACCCTCGTCCCGAAGACCTTTGTGACAAAACCTTGTCAAATGCTTTTCTTAAACTACAAACTGTAAACAGAGTTCTGGTGATGTATCCAAAAATGGAAGCTGAGGATTGTGGCTGGAAGTCTGGGTTCGAAGGCACGTGGACTCGTTACTTGGCAACCGATTTGGTCGTCCTGCAATGGCATAAGGATGAATGCCATTTTATGACGTTTGAGAAGAGAATTCTAAAGCACGTGGTCAAGAATGGTTACGAAGATTCGATTATTAAAGATGTGACGTCACTTCCTGAAAGTGAACAGATTACGGCCGAAGATAAGGTCGATGGTAAGAGGGAGAGAAAGGCAGCTGAGGATAAGCTTGAAAATGAAAGTGTTGAGGATAAAACTGATGGGGAGAAGATAAAGGAAGGAGCGAAGTCAATGGAAAAAAAGTCATTGAGAAAGATTTCTAGAAACGCCACAGAAAAACTCGCAAAGAAAGATGATAAAACGGTTAGTAAACCAGTGAAAAAAGAAATAAAATCACCAAAGAGCGATGGTGTAGCTAGGAGAGAATCGAAAATTCAAAAGAACGAACAAAACGCTTCTAAAAGAAACTCGAGAGTTCTAAAATCTGACAGCAAATCGTTGAAAAACGAAGTTGGCCCGCGGTCTAACGTAAAGAAGGAACAGAAATCGTCGGTTAAAATCCCGGTGAACGACGAATCCCGACGGTTGCCGAACAAACACGGCGACAAAACGAGCAAAAACAATGCGAAGATGAACGCGGCGAAGGCTGGGGATGAGATTTCTGAAGTTGAAATTGTAACAGAAAACGACGATAATAAGTTCGAGAAGTATAAAATAAAGATGAAGGAGACTTATACTAATTTGGCTAACGTTTACAAATCGTACAAAAACAAAGATAGTACCTTGCTCTCTGAAGTTTTGGCTAATCCTGTGTTTCGTGGGTTTTGCCTGATTGTAGTTTTGTTTGCATTTTATATTCTGTCGACCGAAATTCTTGTGACGTTGTTGTTGCTTGCATCCAGTGTCTGGTTCAAATACGGCTCTAAAGAACCCGAGTTTCAGAAATACACGCGTTCCCGCGATCCACGTGTTTTAGAGTTCAGAGTCATGTACGAGCGGGAGATCGAAAAACTTCGGTACGCGAAGGACCTGGAGCGAATGCGTGATGTTCACGTGCAACTAAAGGAGAGCGTGCTGAACGCGTATGCCGTGACACGTGTGGCACAAGGTGATAAGATTGGCATTAAGGAGCATGAGGTGTTAGAAAGGGAACTTGAGTTGACATTCAAGGAGTTTGTTACGGCGAACGATGTGAAATCTTTACTTCGTGAAGCTCATCATACCAGTTTCTTTCTCGCTTTTACTGTATTCGTTTATCTTACATCACGTCTCGTGTATTTACTTCTTCGAAAAATTTGGCGACCTGTTCGAACCGTCGCGATTATTTTGGCCGGAATTCTTCTCTGCTTTGTTTTAGGCGTCATTTCTAATTTTCTTCTCACAACCTTCATCTCTCGACGTTTGCAAGGCTCTGCGGAAATGCTCTCCGTATTGTTCGGGTTGTGGCTTGTCACTGACGTCACGGGCTACCTAATCGAGATCCGGGCATGCATCGATCACGTGACGGGAGTCATTTGGCGAGAATCTGATTTGGAGAGGTGTATCATTAAAACTCACAGTTATCATGCTGTGAAACTAGCCTTGGATTGTACTGTACTACTTTCTCTATTCCCTATCGCCTACCTCCTTGCCGGCGTTTTGTCTTATTTCTCCGTATCCAGCTATACTATAGTATCATTCTCCCAGTACTTCCCTCCGATAGGTTTCTTTTTCCGGATGTGCACCCGACTCGCATTTTTTGGCGAAATATTGCGTTTGTTGAACGTTGTGATATTGGCAAGTTTAGCGTCAAAATTCTACGGTCTACATAAGAAACGGGAAGATCCACTCGACTCGTTGCTCTATAAACGTTTGGGTTATGATACTGGACATATAACGGAATATATTTGGAAGAAAATTGTCAATTATTTAAATGATTTCACCTAACCATATCTGGATGGTTTTAACGTTTTGAAAGATTTTGTCTGCCCTTGAGTTTACAGAGTCTAGCCTATGGAGCGTATCAAAATTTATTCAAGACATATATGTCACTACAGTCTACAGAAACTTCACATCGGATGAACTTTCTATATTCGTAAGTTCACATGTAAACTGCGCATGCTCACAGTTACGTCACATCGGATGAACTTTCTATATTTGTAAGTTCACATGTAAACTGCGCATGCTCACAGTTACGTCACATCGGATGAACTTTCTATATTTGTAAGTTCACATGTAAACTGCGCATGCTTAGAGTTACGTCATGTTACGGATATGATGTGATACGAAAGAGCCCGTAACCTTTTTATTTACGAATTCCTGTGACTATTAAAGCTATTTATATTAACGGCTATCTGGTGCCCATTCTTTTTCTCCTCTAATCAGATATTTTATGAGACGTTGCCACATGAGAAATAAAGAATTGTCTTTATTATTATACTTACAAAAAACTTGTAATTCAAAGAATATGTTTATTGGCTCATAAAAAAATACAATTTCTAAAACTGCATGCGAGTAAATTATGTTTTATAATTACACACAAAGAGTATGCATTGTTATTCAAAGGCTAATGTAGCTATATTGTATGTACGTGATCTTGAAAGATGGTAAACATTGTCAGACGATCATCTCCTGGTAAAAGAGGAAACATCGTTATTAAGAGGCATTATGGGAAACTTGGAATACCTGATTTGACAAAAGTCGCCGAATCATGGCACTTTTTAATTTTTAAATAATTCTCCAACTTTTATTGGTAAGAATTCAAAGCAAAATGACCCGTATAAAAAATTCTTTTGAAAGTTCAAATATCCCATCTGTAAATCATGCTTTGTTTTGTTCGGTACTCGGAAAACGATGAGTGAATATCAACAGTTTCATTCACTGATCATCAACGTTTTTTTTTTGGTAACTTTATCGTGTTAAGCAGATTAAAAGATTGCCTATGTTGTCGTATACAAACAGGACAATCGCAATTGGGCTTTTAGAGACTAACTGGGACGCTCATTTATGATAATTTATCTAGCGGGAAAAGGTTCTTTTTGTATATTTTTTATAGTAAAAGAACCATAACAATGTCTTCTTTTACAATCCATAACTATGGCGACGTAAAATGGTATTTTGAATAAGAAATTAGCAGTATTTACGCGCTTACATTGCAAACATAACGGCACCAATGATCAAAATCAACACAATTCCGACACTCATCAAGACGATGACTCCGGTCAATAAACCGCCAATATCATCAATGTCATCTTTGGTCGCTAAACAAGATAAAATGGATTACGACTTTTTTTATGCTTCTCTTTTTTGTATAAAACGTTTTTTTGGTTCAAATGATATCGTCTATTACCTTCTCTTGCCGTTGCGTGTTGATAGAGTGCGCCTAAAAAAACAAAAGTTTTATCGAAGATGTTGTTGAATCGTCGATACCAAAAAATATGTTGCTACTTTTAAAGAGTTCGCTGTTTGAATTCTATTTCGCATTGAAAAGAATTTCTAAAATGACAACAGATTTGGTGAAACAATTCAGGAATATTCTATTGTAATGTCAAATTTTCGTTAGTTTCTTGGCAACTTTCTCCATGTGTTGCTCCGGTAGAATTTTATGTCATGACAGTGCACAAAGATAGGGACTCGAATAGGAAACTCCACCTGAGCAAAGTAATATTTTAGAAAGCACACTTTCATCTTAGGCGGTGTTTACATGAATCCGGAATGAGTTTCGATCCGGAATGAACTCATTCCACTTTAAAAGAAATCCTATTGCATGTTTACATGAATCCGGAATGAGTCACAACTCGATCCGGATCGAGTTCATTCCTAGTTTCATTCCGGATCGAAATTTACTTTTTATCTCATGTAAACGCGAATTGAGTTCATTCTGGAATGATATTGTGATTAATGACGAAGCACGCATGTGCCATGGGTATTGTCTTCTGGCAAATTGAAGCTCGTGAGTAAATAAAGAGGCTAAATGGGTTAAAATGAGTGCGAAGAAAAACAACAATTAGTTTCATGTAAACACGGAATGACATCACGTTTCGATCGGGAATGAAAGTCATTCCGGATTCATGTAAACACCCCCTTAGGGTGAGTGCGAAGAAAAACGACAATTAGTTTCATGCAAGTGTTAAGCTGTATTAACGCAGGAGCAACAGAAAAAAAGGGTTGCTATAATGTTTATGTTCTCCATCGTCAAATTTTAAAATTCCCGCGAAATGTCAATCCTTGTTTTGATTTCCCATGTAAACACGGATTGACATCACGTTTCGATCGGGATTGAAAGTCATTCCGGATTCATGTAAACACCCCCTTAAAGACTCCGTTCAAAAGACTATAATTCAAACAGCATTATTTTCGTTGTGTACTTTTTGTACTATGTTAAACATGCAGGTGTTTGTTTTCGTAAAGTACACATTGTCAAAACTCAATTTATTGAAGATAGGTCAATAAGGTCATACTGACTCTCGTGCCCTATTTGGTTTGGTTAAGTCAAAAAAGAAAAAGAAATGTCGCTTCTTTTTTGGAGAATATTTTTGCTCGTCAAAATGAGAATACTCGTAAAAAATGTATTCTTTAAGCTCGCATAAAGACGAACTTTATGGCATTTGACAATTTATGTTATTTGCATATCTGAAACAAACGCAAAATAATGGTTCAATATCAAAACTTATATCACCGAGATTTAACGAAAGATGCAAATCACATAGTGTGAGCTTTTGCGTTCAAGTTATAAACGTAATCTTACCCAAAAGAACAATGATTATACAAATTTGAAGAAGTCTTGAATTCATTTTGATCCTAAAACGAAATTTTTGCTGCGTCATTTCAAATTTTACTCGTAGAATACAATTTATAAAATATCATCAAAAACGGATCATGGCTGACTCGACAGGATGTTTTTATTCATAATCAAAAAATGGGGAAATCTCTTTATAAGAGTTGAATAAGAAACTTGCTGAACTCATTAGCAATGTACCTAAATAATGTATCGTGTTGTTATTTGACACTTTGAAGCGTCTGAAAGGCTTATATATTTTGGGCTGCCTTACTGTTAAATTTTTACTGCGAGAAACAACAATTTATAAGGACGTACCTTCTAAATGACTCCTGATATACAAACGATGCAAGCTTACTTTTTGAAGTACGAAAAGTTATGCCAACAGTTTCGTGATTACAGCGGAATTTGATCTATTTTGACGACAGTGTTTTTGAAAATTGCTGTCTGTTTTGTCAACGCAACTCATCTAAATATGAAACAATTGTTTGGGCCTTATGGCGCGGAACGTCATTGCGTACAAAAGATGCTTTGTATAATTTTCAATTAGAAAAATGCTGCGATAAAATTCAAGTGCTTTGATATTTTGTTTCGTTTTGCCGCAGTTACATATTGAAAGGATGATTTCGGACTCGAGACCTAGCAATTAAAAATATTATGAAAGACGCTGACTTTGTTCTTGGTCAATTGGACCTCATATTCACTTGGGTCAACTATCTGTGGGGCCACCATGAAATATTTGACTGGAATAATTAAACATATTCATTTCGTGCTCAACACTTCTGACTTTGCTTGCTTGCACAGAAAATCAACTTTCACAAAGTAAAACTATAAACGAGCTCCTGCTTTGGTTATCATAACAAAACATCCTGGACGATCTACATTTACAAACATGTAACGATACTCCCGGGCTCAAACCATTTAGTATATAACAAAACATTGAATTACACAGACCTGCGAGGTATTTATTGTCTGGAGCGCGACCAAGAACAGCTGTCAACCAATCAGAAGACGAGACCGGCGTCCCCGTCCGTATTAGCCGTCAAGTCTGACACGCGAGACAACGTCGAAATTGGCGAAGTACATGCGGTCTGGTATTGTGAAAGAAACTAGATTCTTTTTTCACGACCTCCTGACTATTTTCTTGATACAGCTTTTCAAGTTCATCAGCTTATCGTGTAAGTATTGCTTATTTTATTTATTTCATCGATACAGATTAGCTCGGTTGTAAAAAGTAGAGAATTTCAAATAACTGTGCGTACACTTTTGTCAACAAAGGCTATGTATTTCAATCGTGGCGATAGAACAATATGACATATCTTCATATCTTGATTAGCCATTTTCCCCGCAACCTGTTCCACGGTTTTTAAGTTTCAACCATAATTTTGTTCTTGTACAACACAAGTTTCCTAAATGTTGAACGAGTAAGTCATGTTTTATAAGCGGACATGAAAAGTATAATATAGCAAGTTTAGTTTTTAATATTGTGGCGAATATTTCGATGGAGTCTGTATCGTATAAGAAACTGCGCCTTCGTGTGAAGAACAACAGCGCAAGATTGCGGACAAAATATCGACATATTGTACCAAAAGAGGCGAAAGAAACTACGGATCCCCTTTTAAACTAACGTCGTTTTATGGCATGTGAAAAATCGGCATCCTGAGCGGCGTTCCTTCATCAGGATTTCACATTTAAAATTGACGGTTTCGGAACAAGAGTACATTGTGAACAACATCCGAAAAGGCTTTAGCGTTTTTAGTTTAATTATTAAAGGGCCCGTACAGTATCTCCCGACTACATAGTTGTTTAAATAAGACATAAAAAGAGACTTAGTAATGTGCCCACCAGGGACGAGTAATTTGGACCGTGGGACAGGCTCGTCTTACAAATATATTTGAATATTATATGAGAGAACCGCAATAAATAGTTTTGGTTTCTTGGCTTTTCCGTTTTGAAAGAATTGCGAAGCCAGGGGAAAGGTTATTATGATTCTTTTTCAAAGGAAGCTGCAAATTGATGAAAATAGCATCTGTCCGAATGATTATCGAGCGCCATTCAAGATAATTATCTCTGGTTAGCGGTTATCGACCTTGGTCACCGTGAAATTTTTGATAAATCCTCGCCGTATCTCGAATAGAAAAGGAGAATTTCGAATCAGCTGTTTTATTGTATTTTTTTAACTTCCAAGTATTTTTTTATGACTCATTGACTTGGTAATTTTGACATTCAGATATTGGACCTTCAATCCAAGTCGCCTGCGAGTTTTAAAACATGACCAAATTATACCGCAAAATTCACCAATTTAAGCTGGATTTAACTGTATTCCCCTCCATTATTTGATCGCAGCAATATATCGTTCGAGAAAAAGCGTTTTTTAGCTTTTTTACTCATAAGTTAAACATAAAAAGGCTATATTGTTGTATTGTATCATGATAGCTTGTCGGAAGCCAATACTGCAGTATGCTAATATCTGTTTTTCATTCTTAAAAGTTCTTAGCATAAGAATGTGTTCCGTTTCTTCGTATTGATAGCGTTTTTCCTGTTTGGATTTGCATTGTTTCATCGAAGCAGGGGGGGTTGACGATGATATATGTGACACGGGGGGTGGTAACAAGTCGATGGGGGGGGGGACTGGATAGAAAATGTACGAAAGAAGGTGAGGATTATTGTGAATGAAATTTTGTAATGAAAATTTATATCAGTTTCTAATTTTCCTAAGAACAAAGTTGGCCACAGTTAGATGGATGACTTTAAAGAAAGTTACTGAGCTTCATTATGAGGAAATTATATTTCGATGATGAAAGGAACCAAATGATTTGAGTGTCTAGTCCCATTAAACAAAACTCGAAAAATGAAGTTGAATTGTGAACAAGAAGACAACAAGTAAAATGGCTGATCAGATATATTCCATGTGTTGGCCGCCTGATGATGGTTCTCCCTCATGCCAAGCTGATCTTGAGCCAGCAATTGCTATACAACCTGCACAAAGGTCCAATACTTCAGGTAAAAATCATGTATTTAAGTAAATAGTATTAAAACAGAGAATTGTTTATAAAGTTTAGTTTGTGTAACATTTTGTCTCCAAAAATTGTAATCATTCTCTAGTATGTGTTGCCATAGCAACATATTCCACAATAAGAATGTGTTCTACTGTAGCAACATGTTTTTCCATAGCAACGTGTTTTGCCATAGCGACATATTCTACCATAGCAACATGTATTACCATAGCAACATGTACTACATAGCAACATGTACTACCATAGCAACATGTTCTACCATAGCAACATCTATTACCATAGCAACATGTTTTACCATAGCAACATGTACTACATAGCCACATGTACTACCATAGCAACATGTACTACCATAGCAACATGCATTACCATAGCAACATGTTTTACCATAACAACATGTACTACATAGCAACATGTACTACCATAGCAACATGTTCTACCATGGCAAAATGCTCTATCATAGCAACATGTGAACATGTGCAACCACTAGCAACAGGAGTAACTATAAGTAACCTGTGTCACGTCGAGTGACGACTGTTGCCATGGCAACATTTATCTTCAGGAACTCTACTGAATGCCAACCATCGTGACCTCGTTCCCATGGCAACTGACGAAAATCCTCCAAATCAGAAGGGTAGCTTCAAACAACCAGGTGTGAACAGAAAAATTGCGTGAAGGAATGTTGAATAGTGACGTTCTGACATCTATTCTTGTCTTCAGGCTTTTGCGTGAATGGTAAACCAGTTTCCTTGAACCACCTTTCGCAGCATGGTCTCAACATCGAGGTACCACCTGGTATGGTACTGGCCGGTGCTAAATCACCCTTGCTTGGTAAAGCCATTATTGTTACGGCGGTTGACCGCAGGTTCCTACCAACGGACGACTCGACACCCACAGTTCTTGGTTTCTCCGGTTGCTGTGTCGGCTGTGGTGAAGCGAACTTTCGCTACTTCACTGAATTTGCCACTCACATCAACCTGTTGTTGGCTACGCAACCAAAAAAACAAAAGCACTTGAAGTTTTATATCGTCAAAGATAGCATGGGGAGATTGTGTCGCGGTCCTCGTATCATGTGGCGGTCGTCTGTGTGTAAGTTACTATGAAAATGGTATTTTTTGTCTTTTGTTGTTTATCAATTTCAATAGCATACCCAGCCCGCAAGCGTAGCCAGCCTGCAAGCGTAGCCAGCCCGCAAGCGTAGCCAGCCTGCAAGCATAGCCAGCCCCCAAGCGAAGCCAGCCCGCAAGTTTTGGTCCTGCTATGTAAATTTTATATCATTAACATTATTCACTTCTTTAGAAATCTGTTGTTTTTACAGTAAGTGAACACAGAAAAATTAACATAGCAGGACTAATTTGCGGGCTCGATTGACAGGGTATAGCAAACCAGTTTGAATTTGGTGGTGGCTGTCAAAAGCACTGCTCGTGTTGCAATGAAGGACTTCGTAAAATGTTACATTTTTGTTGATGTAGATCGTCCAGGTGAGGTATGTAGTGAGTTTACGATCCACGACGCGTCTATCGAAGACGACGTATGGGAGACTGGGTTCTAGCGCGGTTGCGTTGTCATGCCGTTTGCCGGGTTGTCATCAATCGTTCTACAACTTAAATTGGGCATGTTCACGTCGCGAAGGCAACGTAGGATTTCAGAGGCAAACTTCCTGCAAAAACGTTGATCAAAATAACGCTACTTTCCTTTAAGTTTATACCATGATTTCGTGCAGTTTCAACCTATAAAGATGATGTTTGACAATATATGCAATATTTCGAGCCCTTTGCGCCACGTCGAGTTGTCGAATCGTAACATTTGATCTGAAACGACAACGCACTGACCGCGCTAGAACCCAGTCTCCCATACGTCATCATGGAAGGACGCATCGCTAATCGTAAACTCCCTAGTGTACTCCTGGGAATGACTATTGATGTTGGTGTTGAATGCTGGGGTTTAGAAGCTTTTGAATTTTATGGTTCAGACTTGAGTGTTCATGCTCAATATATGATGACACATTACAGTTGATGTTGCGATGAAACTGTTTGATCTTAGTTTTTTTTATTTTATTGTCGTTGTGGCTGTCTGGACACCCTCAACAGGAAATGACATCATCAATGTTGCCGAGGTGAAAAGTCATTTCCTCCTCTGTGTATGGTTGAAACATTGAACTAAAATACATGGAACGCTACCTGTAATACAAAACCTTAATAATTTTTTGAAGCCGTCATTTTACCCCGGACATGCGAGTGTAGTCAATCAATTATCACTCCGCGAGAGAATCTTGTAACACTACACACGCGTGTCTGAGGTAAAATCTCGCGTGTCTGGGTGTTAGATATGGCTTCAATGGGACACCTAGACTCCAATGGCTTTCCGAGCCCTTGGTTGACGTCACTCTAAAGATTCTGATGATCTGACTGCTGCTAAGAATATCAAGGCATCAGCTAATACCGTCACCAACCAGTGACGTCACCGACCAGTGACGTCATCAACCAGTGACGTCACAAGCTCGATAAGTAAGTGAGGGGGACAATATTCATATTTTCATGTTGTAATCCCTTAAAAACAATTGATTTCAAAAGAACGTAATACGGAAAAGCATGAATTTATGAATATAATCCCCCTCACTTATCAAACTGGCCACGCCACTTTTACCAACAGTCATTTTCATGAATGTACTAACCTGGACGATCTACATGTACAAACATGGAAATATACACCAGAGGCCGGTTGCACGAAGCTTTGATAGCGTTATTCATTGGATAGTAAATTTTCAAACTTGTAAAAAGGTTTATATATTTTCATGACGACAAAGAAATTTTGTCATCAAAGAAGCACGATTTTATTTCGGTGATTGCTCAGTTCGAACCTTATATTTTTTCTTTTCAAGAAGTTTTTCAACCGTTTAAAAAAATTTGCTATTTAATTGATAACAGTATCCATGCTTCGTGCAACCGGTCCCTGGGTTCGAACCATTCACTTTATGGTAAAATATTCTCAGGATTACTAAAATATTGCATCCTTTCTCTTGTTGAAAGTCTTCCAAGCTTTCCCAAATAATTCCAAAGCTACGCATGCGTACACACTAACATGCGTTGTCCGTATTTTATGTCAGCGGAGAATCCTCGCAAGCGAACATATACCTTCTCTACATGTGATCAATCATCAATGGACAGCGGCATCACACCAAAAATTAGCGAAGTTTATCCTATTCAACGTCATCCAATAAGAGAAGGCAGATCCTCGACTAGTTCACCGTCATCATGTGACAGCAGTTCGTCACGTGATCCATCCTTTACTCCGCCTATGTTGAAAAGAAGCAGAGAAGAAGGTTAGATGTTATGCAGAGATTGAAAGTATCGTACATGTCTGTTAGGGCGAAGTTAAACCTTATTCTGCGTTCAAGTGTTGTTCATCGTTCTTGCTGTCCATAATATCTCATGCTATCCCATCTTATATCATCACATCACATCCTACCTCACCTTTAATCACCCCTCCATAAATTACCAGATTTCATCCTACCTCACCTTTACCCCACACCACACCATCCAACCTCATTCAATCACCCCATCCCAATCTGTACCACACCACCCTCATCTGTACCACATCACCCTCATCTCATCCCACTGCCACTTTAAAACCATCTCTTCCCACATCACACCGTTCCACAACACACCATCCCACACCACATTATTCCACACCATCCTACACCAAACCAGACCATTCAGCATTCAATACGACATGTGTGGATAACTTGCACAGCAAATTAATGGGTGAATTTGCCATATAACCCTATGTTCGTTAACCTCATTACCCAGCAAGTTCATTACCCTCATTACCCAGCATGTTCATTACCCTCATTACCCAGCATGTTCATTACCCTCATTACCCAGCATGTTCATTACCCTCATTACCCAGCATGTTCATTAACCTCATTACCCAACATGCTCATTACTCTCATTACCCAACATGTTCATTGATACATCTTATTCACCACATTCATCTAGTGCATCAAAGGAATATTTTGTTTTTTGTTTTGTTTGTAGAAACAACATTCACTGGACATCATGCATGGTTAGAAGAAGTGTGTGGTGTAAGACCCGTCCTTATCCTTGGTTATCCCATCGTACCCCCGCATTTCATTACTTCCCACAAGGATATCATTGTATCTGATATGCTGTTTGATTGCTTCAACTTCTTGAAACGACCGATGGCTGTAGGTGTGTAGAAAGAATTAACTTTTAGGGTTTATCCCCCCCCGGTAAATGTGTAAAAATGTGTTGATCGTCTTGCCCAAAAGCCTTACTCTTTTCTGAGTCCACTTAAAGTACTATTGAAGCTCAAGGAGGGTGGACCAAAATTTTTAGCAAGCTTCTTCATTTAAGAAATAAAAGATGTTTACTGTGCTTGCACAGGCATATGCAAACTGAGGAGACCTTTGGGAGAACTCGAGAGCAGATCAGTGCAAGCCTGAGACCGAAAGTCGAAGTTTGCACATGCTCGAGGGTTCTCACAAACGTCTCCGAGGTTTGCATAAGCCAGTGCAAACACGAAAAACATCTTTATTTCTTTTATGAAATAAGAATAATGCGAAAAAAGTCAAACATTTAATTTTTCGTCTAAAATGTATTCATGATCGATTTGCAAATTCTCATTGTCTGATTGATTGTTTTGATTGATTTGATTGGTTGAGCTCAAATGTGTTTGGCACAGGCAATGCAAACACGGCTCTAGACCAATCAGCGTGCGCATTTTATTGTTTTTATTTTATAATAAGAAATACTCACTATTCAGGTCGGAACCAACATTCGCGTCCTGCTTTCAACCATCCAGTTGAGATTACGAGGTCAGTCCAATCGCCTAGTGGCTATTCCTCGCCACAGCTATCGGTGAACGTCGTCATCATCCTTATTGCGCAATACCTGTCGACGTTACCCGAGAATGCTACGATTTCAAAGGAGGAAATTCATCAGTTGTTTCAGAACAGCAAGGAACTTTTTTGGCAAACGCATCAAGAAAATTCTACAATTCAACCTTTTTTTCTCGCAATTGGTAAGCTCATGGTATTTGGCCTTGGAAAAAAGTCATTTTACTACAAGATTTAGTTTAATTATTAAGTGTAGTTATTCCATAGGGTGAAGCCCGGAGTCTTTATGTTAAACGTTCGTTTTGATGTTTTCTGACAGATTTTTATCACTGTTTAGTACAACATCCCGTTGAGTCACCTGATTTTTTCAGGTCCTGAGACGATTGCTTAAATTGTCCAGCAAAGTGCGAAGATCATATCTTGATTTAATTTCAAATACCGCACTTCATAAAACATTCATACGACATTCCTTTCACGAGAAAACATGAGCCCAACAATATTGACCTGCTCACCACTGTGTGACTTCATAGCTCAGTTGGTCAGAGAACTGTTTAGTACTATTGGAAATGTTACATTGATCATATTTTCCAATGGATTGTTTTACAAATATTATATTGATTAAAACTTTCCAATGGACTATTCAGATTTTCTCGTGGATTCTACTACGGATTGTGATGATTTTACTTTAAGTTTTAACGATGATTTTCCCGCTAGATTCAACCAACTTACTTCATTTCACAAGCGTGGCAACCCTTCCATCAAAAGGTGCAGTGAAACTCGTCTCGTCCGTGTTGTCCATAGACGACGCTGTACGAAAAGGTCTTGGTTTTCTCTTTCAAATATCCAAACATAACCAAAACAGGGAGATAAAACTTCAAGTACCGCATTATTTACTACTCGTGTCCAGTCCTGCATCACAGACACCAGAATTTTGCATTTTGGTCACTGGTATGTATAAATAAAGTGGCGGCAGTATTGTAGATGATAGGTAACTGTACTAGAGATCAGTGTAGATGATAGGTAACTGTGCTAGAGATCAGTGTAGATGATAGGTAACTGTACAAGAGATCAGTGTAGATGATAGGTAACTGTACTAGAGATTAGTGTAGATGTGAGGTAACTGTACTAGAGATCAGTGTAGATGATAGGTAACTGTACTAGAGATCAGTGTAGATAAGAGGTAACTGTAGTAGAGATCAGTGTAGATGATAGGTAACTGTACTAGAGATCAGTGTAGATAAGAGGTAACTGTACTAGAGATCAGTGTAGATGTGAGGTAACTGTACTAGAGATCAGTGTAGATGATAGGTAACTGTACTAGAGATCAGTGTAGATGATAGGTAACTGTACTAGAGATCAGTGTAGATGATAGGTAACTGTGCTAGAGATCAGTGTAGATGATAGGTAACTGTACAAGAAATCAGTGTAGATGATAGGTAACTGTACTAGAGATCAGTGTAGATCCGAGGTAACTGTGCTAGAGATCAGTGTAGATGCGAGGTAACTGTACTAGAGATCAGTGTAGGTGCGAGGTAACTGTACTAGAGATCAGTGTAGATGCGAGGTAACTGTACTAGAGATCAGTGTAGATGATAGGTAACTGTACTAGAGATCAGTGTAGATCCGAGGTAACTGTACTAGAGATCAGTGTAGATGCGAGGTAACTGTACTAGAGATCAGTGTAGGTGCGAGGTAACTGTACTGAGATCAGTGGCGACTCTAACGGATAGTGATGTTTTTATAAGAGACTAAAAAGAGACATTTATAGAAGAGAAAAAGCTGTTGTTCGTGATATAGAAAGATGTTTGTGTAAGAGATGTCTATTCTAGAGAGAGATTTCTAGCTATGTTAGAGAGAGAGATTCTTATGCTACAGAGAAATGTCTTTGTTCGAGGGATATATCTATGTTTAAGAGAGGTGTTTGTGTTTGAGAGAAATGTCTATGTTTGAGAGAGATGTTTGTGTTTGAGAGAAATGTCTATGTTAGAGAGAGATGTTTATGTTAGAGAGAGATGTCTATGTTAGAAAGAAGTGTTTATGTTAGAGAGAGATGTTTATGTTAGAAAGAAATGTCTATGTTAGAGAGAGATGTTTATGTTAGAGAGAGATGTTTATGTTAGAGAGAGATGTCTGTGTAATTGAAAAGTTCTCTTCGCTGTTTTCCATGATATCTTAGGCGTCAACCAATCGAAGTTAATCCAAGAAAGACTTGTCAACGAGCAGTCCAGCTTACTCACTACAGTTCAGTTGGACGACCACGTGAGTAGCCTGAACCGAGCCTATAACATGGTGAACAACGCCATTGACGATCTTATGAAACAGGTTGATGAAACTATGGCGAAAACCCAACGTATTTTTCTTCCTTTCAATGGAAGTTCCATGGTGAAGACGACAAGGAAAGAAGCTTTGCTCATGATACCAAAATTAACTCGAGATTTTAGTTTTCGTTACAACGAACAGAAGCTAAATTCGCCACAGGTTGCGTCAGCCAATCATCTTCTTTCCTGCGTTTTGACGTCGAAAGACGGAGCGCCCGCGTACGAACTGCGTCATTTTACTTCAGTGGAATTTCATATCGTGCTTCCACCAGCTCGATCCTATTTTCATCAGGTCGTACATCAAGTACATCGATCCAATATTCTTATTGAACTGGGTCTCAGTCTACCGACGCAGTCGAGCAACTCCGGGTTTTCTTCAGATCGTATTGTAACGTATGTTTTGAAGATTAACTTTGTTTTTTTTCCCTTAACAATACTTCTTTCTCAAAGGTCGTGTTCGCCGAATGACTCTCATATACATACTTAGTATTTTTAGTGTGTAGGCTAATATTTTCATCTACCAGCCCCAGTATGTCCATGACTTCGGGTGTTTTGTAAGAGCATGTCAGCAATTTTAAATTGTGTGAAATTAGGGTGAAATTACTGTGACTTGCCGGGGAGTGTGATAGTGAGGAAGATGCTTAAATGATGAATAGTAAAATTACTGATTACTCTGGCTTTCCGGGGGGTGATAGTGAGGAAGATGATTAAGTGATGTATGGTTAAATTACTGTTGCTTGCCGGGGGGTGATAGTGAGGAAGATGATTGATTGATCTGAGGTTAAATTACTGTGGCTTGCCGGGGGGTGATAGTGAGGAAGATGATTGATTGATCTGAGGTTAAATTACTGTGGCTTGCCGGGGGGTGATAGTGAGGAAGATGATTGATTGATCGATTGCTAAAATGAGAATAACATAAAGCAGGCAAAGTCATTGGTATATTTAGTTAAAAACTCTTTTTCGTGTCCCTTTGCTTTCTTTAAGATAAAACATTAAAGCTACGATTTTTCGCGTTTCGTTTATTTCCTCGCCTAAGTATTTTCCTACATGAAGCGCGCTCACATCAAGCTGAAGAATCACCAATTTTCATCATGAATGAGAAAATAAATTCCTGTTAATCTCCGTTTCTTAACTTCTTTCATAGAAATGACGGTTCTGAGGAAACGAGGCAGAAAATGAAGGATTTTCTTTCGAGTGGCAAGTCCAGACCTGATGTTCTTTTCGTTTTGGTTTGTGACGAAGCCCATCTGTATTTTACACCCGAAATTGCGACTAGTTTACCATCGTTTCAAGAACTTTCACGTTTGCCAAATACTTTAATCTTACTGGTCACGCCCGTTCCTTATCTGTTTCAAACCAGCGAGTCGAGAATACGACCTGATAACGAGGTTTTCTGGAGTGACCCTGGGGAATTTGTAGGTACACAGCATGATTAGTTATGATGATAGGCATAGGACATGATAACGAGGTTTTCTGTTGTGAGAACTGATAGAGATATCTAGTATAAATAAAGTTAGCTTAGTTTAGGTTTCTTTCTGTAGTAACACTGGATCAATAAGAGATGATCTTTACTGGATCTTTAGAAAGAACAGTTTAGAACTGATAGAAATATCTAGTATAAATAAAATTAGTTTAGTATAGGTTTCCTTCTGTAGTAACACTGGATCAATAAGAGATGATCTTTACTGGATCTTTAGAAAGAACAGTTTAGAACTGATAGAAATATCTAGTATAAATAAAATTAGTTTAGTATAGGTTTCCTTCTGTAGTAACACTGGATCAATAAGAGATGATCTTTACTGGATCTTTAGAAAGAACAGTTTGGAACTGATAGAGATATCTTGTATAAATAAAGTTAGTTTAGTTTAGGTTTCCTTCTGTAGTAACACTGGATCAATAAGAGATGATCTTTACTGTATCTTTAGAAAGAACAGTTTAGAACTGATAGAGATATCTAGTATAAATAAAGTTAGTTTAGTTTAGGTTTCCTTCTGTAGTAACACTGGATCAATAAAAGATGATCTTTTCTGGATCTTTAGAAAGAACAGTTTAGAACTGATAGAGATATCTAGTATAAATAAAGTTAGTTTAGTTTAGGTTTCTTTCTGTAGTAACACTGGATCAATAAAAGATGAGCTTTATTGAGTCTTCAAGTTGACCACTTAAAGACTGGCTCGTTGTTTCCATTATTCCAAACATTTTGCAAAATATTTAAGGAAATTGGGAAGGATTTTCGAAATATTTTATTTTGCAGTTCCATCTTCGCCGTCGGATCAGAACTTATTAAATAGCGAGGACAATCTGGTACATTTTGGGATGCCCGAGTACATAGAAACTCTCAGCTGGACACACCAAATCCCTCTGATACGAGAAGACGACGAGTTCGAGGTCATGGTGCTGCGTGCCAACTGTCTAAGCACTGTTCCTTCCAACATTGTTCGTTGCTATGTGTTAGTTCATCATTATACGACTGCGATCATGTGGGCTGCTGGTCTGCGGTCTGTTGAACCTCATTGTACTTTCAAAACACTTCAAGTTGTGCGAGATATAATTGAGTATCCTTTGTTGAATACCGCTGGTCGCGGTTCCATGTTGGTAATCCGTATACCGAATCAAGTGCTCGCTTTGTGGGCTTATGGTAAACTGAAGGATATACGGGACAGGTGGGAATGTGTGTGGTATCCGGGATCATGGAATCTTCTGTGACTCTAACCAACCTTTGTTTGCTTTGTAGAGTTGGTCTTCAGTATCGCTTCGCCATTATTTTCGATGATGGTGAATCTGATTTGAAAATCGAAGAAAATTTCCTGCTCAGATTGAGAGTTTGGAGATCCGTACAAGGTGGGGGAGAATTTAAATACTTAAGCCGAGAATGCGCGTTTTTGTCAATTGACCATTTGTGACGGTATTTCAAATTCACAGTCGAGGATGCTGATTTGGAGTCCGATTGGTATCCGACATGTTACGAGGATTTGCTAGATCTTCCTTGCATGGTTGTGGTCAGCGGCAAGGAAAGAAGCAATGACACCTTTCCCAGGTGGTGTATTGTGTTTGTGTTGTACATTAACAACAGTTTCTGGCCTAGGTTGAATTTCACAGCGTATGAAGGAATTGCGAACAGATTGGATTTGTTGATAGTTTCTCTTCATCTCTACGCTAGAAATTGTATTTACATTAAATATGTGTTTCTAGATCCTTGAAGTATTGTGATTTCCGTTTACTGGAAGAAACTTGTTCCTATCGTTCAAGCTTGGAGCTAGAATTTAATCCGGTGTCGCGCTACATCAATAGTGGCTTGGGCTCTAGTTTCCAAACTACCCATCACAATGACTACTCGTGTACCGAAAGAGCCAATCATGACGACCACGGTGGCAGCGAGTCCGAGACTGATAAAAGAAACCGGTTTTGTTCAAATTATCCTCTACCAGTTTTACTGGTTTCTCGTGCGGCGTATAGGTACTTAGTCGTTGTTTATTTAGCTGGGGCCGGTTGGACGAAGCCTGGATAGCGTTATCCATTGGATAGCAAAAATTTTCGAACTTTTAAAAAAGGTGTTTATACTTTTCTTACGACAAATTTCGTAATCTTCGAAACAATGTTTTATTTCAGTGATTGCTCAGTTCGAATCTTATATTTTTTGCTTTTTAAAAGGTTTTATAAAAGTTTAAAAAATTGTTATCCAATGGATATCGTTATTCCAAGCTTCCTGCAACCGGACCCTGCTGTATAGCTGGCTTGAGAATAAATAGCACATATTTTGATATATGTACATCTTGGTTTCTGTGGAATTCAATTCTTATTATTTAGTGGATAGATTAGAAGACAGAGACATGAATCTTGGTGAATGTTTGTCGATATTATTGTATTTATCGATTATCAACATCAATAGATAATCACAAGGTTAAATAGTTGGAATGTTATTAAACAAAAAGAATGATAGCATAATGCTATAACCAACAACTACAAACAATAGCGACCTTATCTAAGAACATTTGAGAAATTAACATTCCACTCCTCTTCCTTGTAAACGAGACAAGTCTACTCAAAAGCAGAGAGCCTTATACGCTACAATAGATAAATGGATAAATAAATAAATAGATAAATAGATAAATAAATAAATAGATAAATAGATAAATAAATAGATTAATAGATAAATAAATAGATAAATAGATAAATAAATAAGTAGATAAATAAATAAATAGATTAATAGATAAATAAATAAATAGATAAATAGATAAATAAATAAATAGATAAATAGATCAGTAGATAAATAGCATGAATATATACTGTTTTTAAGTGTCCCCTACCGACCAATTTCTGTGAAACAAGCATCACGTGAGAAAGTATTTTGCGAAAATTATTTTCTCTGTATTTTACATTGTCTCAGCGTTCTCAAGAAAGATTTCTTTGGTTGCCCTAAAAATCTTAGTCTGCCGCCCGATCCAGCCACAACATGGAACAACGATCAGAGACCGGCTTTGGTCAGCGGTATGACTTCAGAGCAATCTAAATACTATCGCCACTGGACTAAACCACGAGGTACGTATTTTGAGATATAGTCACAAACTTCGAGGTAGTGCTGCAACAAATGAGATTTTTTTGTTTTAAAGATAGTTACTCACGTAAGGGAAAAGAAAATACTTTACTTGACACAAGTCCTATGAAATTTTATCCTGCGTGCTTTTTGTTCAGCGGTCCCCCGCAGGTAAGGGTTGTAATACGTCCATGTTAAGTTACTGTGATTTGGAGTACTGCTCTTTGTATGAAGTTACAGGAAGATTAGAGACTGCTCTATGTGTGAAGTTACATGAAGTATATAATCATTGTTTGTTTGTTTGTAGGTTGGTAAATTACCTGCAGTACTTCATTTTATACAACTGTTACACAACACACTTCAGAAACTCCAACGTGTTGACGTTTATGACGAGTTCCCAGAATCCTTATCGAACCACAGCGATATTCCCTCCTCTGAAATGGACATGCCTAACTTCAAGATTTTGTCGAAAATTCCTTTTCATTCTGATCTTCTCGGTTCAAGATTTTCAACACTTTCCACAATTCACTCGAGTTCTAGGGGATGTGACGTCAGCAACAGCGTCATGCTGGAAGACACGACTCATGACGTCATGCCTACGTCGTCTGTGATGATGTCATCATTTCCTTCGTACGACTCCTATCATCAATGTGAGGATTGCAAGAATTACCGCGAGGGCTTGGGCGCCAGTATCTTCACTAAACATACGCTCACCTTGGGGACTGGTGAACAGTTAACGTTCGTTATTCCCGGTACGAAACGAAATTGGTTTAATTTCAACGAGCAAGGAGAACTGGTTAGTTTAAAGCTGCCGATTGTCACTCGAACATCGAATACTGATGGATGGAAAAGTGCCCTTGGAATGCATGGGGAGCACGTGGTAAACACACCTGTTTTCATGCCTTCATTACGTCGTCCTGAGCAAGGTATGGTCTCGCTATGTAACTGGACTGCCACCATTCGTACATTTCAATATATTTCCTATCATCGACAGGATTGCTTAATCTTTATCATGCTATGGAAGGCCGCGAGGTTGTGCATCTCACAGTCGTGAAACAGATTGAGGTGACGTCATACCAGAAGGCGTGGCCAAATCACGTGATAGTTGGCTTACCACCGATGTGCAATTATGACGGACTGGGGATGATTAAAGATGTTATTAAGGTAAACGTATTTTGCTACGTTTTACTTTGATTTGATTCAGTCTTCAATGCCGTATGTTGTGACAACAAATATTCATTTTTGCAGGAGTTTGCCACCCAGAATTTACTTCTAGAACAGGAGAGACATAAGCATATCTCCAAGAACATGGTGTGGCCATTTATTTTTATACTAGACGATTCCTGTGTGATGTGGCAGAATTGCAACGTGAAATATTTTAAGAGGTTAGTTCCTATCAATGATTTATTTGATTTTTTACTATATTCGGTTGGAGAGACTAAACTCATCGGACCAAATCTAGTATTAAATTACAAAAATGGCCTCCTTTGCTTCAACTTGTCATTAAAGTGTTATTAATCGATGGTCAAAATGAACAAGAAAATATTGATGTTACTTCATCTTCTGATGTCACTTTGAAAGTAAAATAAAAAGCTGGAATTATAACACGAAATCTTGGGTGTGTCGTGCAATGAAGGGGGGGGGAGGTGTGTGTTTGTTTGGGCCCAGCCCTCTTTTTTTTTATTGAGTTGTTGGAATGTCAAGTTTGGGAGGCTTAGTTTGGTGTATCGTGCAATGGACGGGGGGGAGGTGTGTGTTTGTTTGGGCCCAGCCCTCCTTTTTTAACTGAGTTGTTGAAATGTCAAGTTTGGGATGCTTAGTTTGGTGTATCGTGCAATGGACGGGGGGGAGGTGTGTGTTTGTTTGGGCCCAGCCCTCTTTTTTTAACTGAGTTGTTGGAATGTCAAGTTTGGGAGGCTTAGTTTAGTGTATCGTGCAATGGACGGGGAGGTGTGTGTTTCTTAGGCCCAGCCCTTTTTAACTGAGTTGTTGTAATGTCAAGTTTGGGAGGCTTAGTTTTTTTAATTTATATCAGGGAGCTCTCTTGTGAATATTTTAGACGCACAAGTCTGCAGAATCTTTTACATAAGTTTGGGAAATTGAACTTGACACCTGAGCTCGCAATTTTTATGTCAATGCAAACTATATCGATAAAAAATTCCACCGAGGAAAGATTTTTCGTTAAGAATAAGCGATTTTCAAAAAATTCTGTTACATGCTCTGCTCTGCATGTACTCGTCATCCATCGTAGGTCGTTAGCTTCTTGAAAGGATTTTTCAATGATGTTAAATGTTCTGTCGTTTCAGCATGAACGAACCCGAATCTAACAAGCTTAGTGATTGGTCGCTTCTACGAACAATGCAACTTGTCGAATCATCTCCGAGCATTACGTCATATGCTCTCATTGGATTTAATCTATGGGGAACTAATGAAAGACAGTTCAAGCAAAACTCGTATTCCATATGTCACGTGTTTTCTTCAGTGTTTTTGAACATTAGCACGACTCATCACGTGTCTTATAATCGGCGTTTATTCTCCTGGGAACAAGTGGACTTTAACCTCAAACTCAACGCCCACGGTGGTGTTGTACTGCGGTATAATCATTTGAGCGTGTTGACAAAAAACATCCCAACAGGGGGTGGGTGTCATTACGATGTCACGCCCCACGTTGAGAACATTATCTCCTTTCCTGATCGAAATCCTGGTCACGTGATTCCAATTCCCGCGCATTTTCTTCTGGAGGAATACTTTCGTATAAAGTCGGGAACGAATGTTTTTCCTGCAGCCAATAAGAACCTTAGAAATCCGGTTCTCTTATTGGACTGTTTTATTAACCTGGGACCACATCTGACAGTGGATTACCGCAGCACGTCGGGATCAGTTATCGAGGAGACTGGTGACAAACAATATGGTGGTCTTCTGTTGTATTTATGTAACGGTTGCCACGTAACAAAAGAACAATTACGGGGCTTACGGTTTTGTCCTGGGGCGAGGATATGTGTAATAAGCTCGGATCGTAGTACACTAAGGGATAATGTGGTTAAATTGGATCTTGAGGAATATTGGCGGTTTCGATTAAGAGACGAATTTAAGACTGCGAGTAGTTTGGGAGATTGTGCACTATATTTTTTGACGGGCACCTATGATGGTTGAGGTATTGTTAGGTATTGTTATGGATATTGTCTAATACGTGCGGGATAAAGTGGTCTTAAAAATTACTGATATTTGTCCCTGTGTCAAGATTTCAAGAACTTCCATCTGTTTTTTCTACCAAATTTTATAAATAAGAGTATTTGTTAGGTTTTCATACAGCTTCTCACTTGTCGACTTAATATCTCGAAGACTTGATATTTCGTCTCCTGTTGGATTGGCGACACGCCAGACTGTAATTGCTTGAGTTTAAAAGATCAAAACAACAAGATGTGCAAGGAACAGGTGTTTTTTTTTTGATAGCGTTTCCAAGACAATGTCTCATATGATCGACGATTATCGAGTCATAATGTAATCCAAAAGCGAATATTGAACCTAAGTTTCCATCATTTTGTGGCCTGTGTTTACATTCAAGCGGTCGCAAAATAAAATAAGTTGGCCAGTTGATATTTCGATTGTTTTTTTCCCTTTGTATCGCGCTGTCAAAGATGTATTATTGATGGCATTCGCAAGTCGAATTTGTTCCTAATTCAAAACATCGATATTATTTTACTTTCGCCTGTGACCTAAACCAAGAAGGGCTCGAGTTTCGTCGCCATTTTGGATAACGTAAAATTTGCTACGTTTCAGGGCTTTCTATGTAAAAAACATTTCGTTCTAAGAATCTTGGCGCTTTTTGGGAAAGTGGAGATGCTGCGTTTTTTCCTATTACATGTTGTACTTGAATTTTGATTCATTGCACAGATAAAATGTCAGAGATCATGGAAGAGGCAGAGAGATGTAGAAGCGATGGTTTTCCCACGAAGATTGAAGACGATGAAACACAGTCTGAAGAGATAATGAAAAGAGGAGAGGATATTTCAGGAATAGACGTCAATAATACGCAAAAATTATCGAACTCCACCGATCTCGAAAATTTTATATGCTCAATTCCTTACGAAGAAGAGTTGTTCAGCCATGACGATTTTCAAAAATGTAATTTTGGATTGATACGCGGCCACCACAAGGATTTGCACGACTGTCAAAATCAGGATCGGTTTTTATGTTGTCAGGCAATTGATGAACAGCGCTTGATTTGTATCAAACGAAGACATACGCCATATTCCTATCAGGTCTGTGGAATTGTAAGCGGAGCTGTTTTCCTCTTTCTTGGATTGTTTTCTTTGTTTGCGACTTATTTTTTTGCGTCCAATGGCACCAGAGAGGATTTGTGGGGCTCGCTTGATATTTCGTCGATATATATTCACGCTGTGGCTATCTTTGGTTTGAGTTCTATGGCGATAGGAGCGGCTATTGTTTCTCTCTGTCTACTTGTACCGTTCGTTGTCGGAAGATTCCATGGAAACGCAGGATCTTCGTGGTTTTGTCGAGGAGATCTTTACGTGAAAAATGTCCAAGACATGTCTCCAAGTCAATTCTTGTATTTTGATTGTCCTCTCGTTGGAGAGTTTATGGGAAATACTGACGTGAAGAAAGTTCAGCCTCCTGCGGAAGATAAGGAATGATGCCCGATACCCTTGTGTTTTTGTCTAAAAAGACGAAAGTTCTAATTCGAGTTCTCATTTTCTAGTATTCTCAGTTTTAATGATAGTTCTTATAGCAAATGTTCTATAGTTTTAATTAAAACTTGAAAAAGAATGAAAAGATATAATTAAGTAATTGATTGATTAGACCAATGAATAATTATCATTGTCATAAAGTAAATAATACAACTGAAAAGTCTCAATAATGATTGGTTTAAAGTATTTCAAATATGGTTCCAAAAAGGTAATCTGCTCTGCTACTCTCGAATCGCCTTGAAACTCGTCCTTGCTTTCCGTGTTAAATTTCTCAGCAACATGCACAAACTATGCGTAATACTTGATACATAACAGTAATAATAATGATGAAATCGGTCCTCGACAAAAGAAACAGCGCTCTGCATCGGGATGCGGAAAAATTGTGACATTATTGCTGAATTTTTGCTTGTCTAATGCCATTCGTCAACTAATATATTGATTGATTCTAAGCTGGTTTAGTCAATTCTACTTTAGATGTCGAATTTTATTGTATTTCATGATCTTATTCTACCTTGTTATTCACATTGAGCTCTATAAGACCTGGAGGGGAAAAGGGGCCTGGACCCCGTGGTCAAAAACATGGCGGTAATGGCGGATTTTGGTTGTCAAAACTTCCACTTTGAGAAAAATTTTTAACATTCGCTCCCTCCCGAATCCGGATCTCTATTCCTGCTTATATTAAAGGGGAACTCCACCCAAAAATAATGTTGGTCTTAAAAGTTCCATTTTTATGCAAAGGTTACTATATTTTTGAAATTTTTACATCAGCTATTTTATTTTTGACAAAATCGCGTCTTCAAGTGCGCTATTTGAGCTGTTTTGAGGCTTAGCAGCGTGGGCACAGAAAGCGTCAGCGGAAATTATTTTGACCTCATATCGTCAAACCGATTTGGAGTTGAGTTTACAACAAAGTAAAATAATAACGCACAGCCTTGCACAAAAAACAAAACAATCGCTTATAATGGCTTTTTTGGAAGAACCTCGGCCTAATTCACCAATCGATAGTGAAATGGAAGACAATCCAACAAACAATATTCGGCCATATCAGTTTGAGCCCGAATGGCCGGCTGATGAACACGAAGAAGCTCACCAGTTTGAGGATAACGAAGAACAGGAATTTTGTATATTGACGATGAATCTCGGCGCGACAATCTTGAATGGTGGGTAGTAAAATGTTATATTATTCTAGACCATTGTTTCTATCTTAAAAGTACGTTTTCAGTTTTGAAGTTGACCACGTCCACACACATAATACTTTAGATTTTAAAGTTTTTATTGTAAGATACAATTTTTATTGAAGTTTTGACATTTACTTTTCAAGATCCTTTCTTTTAACATATTCAGGTGTCAATGTGGTAACTGCCAAATAATGGATAATAACGAGAAATGTTTATGCTGCAAAGAGATTTCCAATATTTGTGACAAAAATTTAGAGGCAGTAGAAACGAATGAGACCACCGAAGTCCCTTTGTGCATTACACAACATCCTGGTTTTGAGCCTGTTTGTCTTAACAGGTGGGTTTTACAAACAGTTTGGTACCAGTAAAAGCAGCAATATGAGGTAGCATATGATGGGCCCGAGGACAAACTGTACCGCCATATTGCATATAGACAGTTGGCAAGATGGTGCTGGGGTGTCTTGGGTAGAGAAGTGAGAGTCATCTTGCCATCATGTGCAGTTACTGCATTAGAGAAACATTTCCTCCACCTGGCCTTGCAGAGGAATTTCAATTTGAAGGCTTTCACTATGTTGATGAATGAAGTATTTTATTATGATATAGGTATACTCATTACAATTACTTTGTATGTCAATATTAAAGTGGCATAGCCAGCTCATTTATAGGTCATGCTATGCACATTTATTATTATTAATTTATTACAAAAAAAACAGATTTACAAAGAAATGATTATAAATGTGGCTTGGCTATTACACTGGTTATAATATAACTATAATTAATTACATGAATAGTTTGTGTAATGCAGTGGTGAAACTAGCTATAGCAAAAGGTTTTGCTATGTTAATATTTAAGAATGAACATTTTTTAAGTAGTACAAAAGTTGTCTTCACTGATTCAACGTCATATTATATGGGTATGGCAAAACCTATTGCCATAGCTAACATCACCACTGACATTTTATGCAAATCTAGACTGATGTTCCTTTACAAGTACTTCTTTCCTGGGTGGACATGATTTAGAAATGTTCTTTGGAAGATTCTTGCCATGATGTACAAGTTCAATCTCCTCAGTTTTGCATGCATTCACAACCTCCGCAAGTAGTTTATCAATGTACTGGTACTCTTTCTTTTCTTTCATTGCTTTTACAACCCATTGCTTCTGTGTTTTAGCAAAAAACATTTTGTAACGGTCTTGCCCTTTGTTTGTCCCTGACTTAATGAATGCTTTATCATGTTTAATATTGTTGTTGTGATCTAATGCTGCTAACTGAGTGCGGGCTACCATTCCAGGAAATGAAAAATGCTCTCGCTTTGGGCAGGTCTTTTAGAAGCCTCTTGTCACATATCACCTTCTCTGCAGCGATATATGCTTGTGAAGTAGGAGATAACCACTTCTTCTGCTTTGTTTCTTTTCTGTTAATTGTTGGTGGCAACATTGATGAAAATATGTGTTCCCTTCCAGAAATGCTTGTTGGAAATGTGGTTAAGGACAGACTTCCATTTTTCCACCAATTCTTCTGCATTCTTGTTACAACTTGCAGAGCACCACCAAAGATGATTAGAAATGGACTTAATCCAATGGGTCAAGTCATCATTTCCTTAATGTTAGCCTTCTTTGTTAGTTTTTGTGACAGATTTAGACAAATGCCACACATCATATTGGTGATCAATATGAGGGTGTTTGTTTTTCAACCTCTGCATCCACAGTATTCAGCATCGACAGTGTAGTTTGGACTTCCATGGCATGTAAACTCCTCACAACAAATGAACACTGTGTTGATGCATCTTTGGTTTCTGGCTTGCAATAATTAGTTGGCAATGCTTCAGGACTGTCAGACGCACCCAAATCACAACTGTTATTTGCTTCAGGCTCAAACAATGAGAAAACATTTGTACTTGTGGAGGAACATTATTCTAAAATATTTGAAAGCTGAAAATAGAAAAAATAGAAATATTTAGAATATACTTTAGGCTATAACTTTTTCTTGATTAAAATTTAACAAGAAATGCTTTTACTAACTTCCTCCTTGTCTTGATCAGTCTGACGTTTTTCTGTACGATGCTCGCTAGACAGACGCTTTTTACTGGGTTGAGGGCCAAATGAAAAAATCGATGGTACTGCATCCCGCTTCAGTCGCCTTTTTAAAGGTTGCCATGGTGTAAGTTTCTGTCTTAGGTCCGATTCAAAACAATCGGGAGCAAAGTGCTCGCTGCAAACGTAACAGTATTGGAGAGGAGGTAGATTTTCTCCGTATTCTAGCAATCCATTATTATACAATTATGTACAATAATTAGGAAACTATAAGTTCATACTTTACGTCAAGGAAACTACAACTTAATTCTATGCACGAAAGGCTATTTTTACAATGGTTTCATGTAGGATTATTTTCTAACCGTAATGAGTTACACAACCATGTTTATTATTATTCAATGTTTATTAAGGGCAATAGATTGGTTTCACATCAGTGGAAACTGTTGTTAAGGTTGAATTCGGAGGACAAGCAAACGGCATTACGCACAGTTTCCACACAAAGAAACCTTCGTATTTTTAAAAATAATATTAATCGACATTCAAGTTCTATATGTAGTGCGGAAACTGTGCGTAATGGCCTTTATGTGAAACCGTTCTATTAAAACAGAATACAAATAACCAGCTCAATACTTGCATGTAAGCTATAAAGGTTGCTTGTGTATATACCTACGAATAAAAAATTCTGACGTTTCGAAAAGAAACATTTTGTGATTAGGAGAAGCATTTTGACGCAAGTTTATTATGACTGTGCAATGACTTTACATAAAGCTTTGAGAAGCAATTGACGATATGACGTCAATACAAGCCGCTGACATATTTCTGCTCCCACGCACCGGATGCCCTAGCTGCAGCATTTCAACTCATTTTTTGTGAAAATATTGAATCAAACAAACAAAAAAATTGCCGCATATTTATTTTCACGGGACAGACAAAGTTTTAAGACCAACATTATTTTTGGGTGGAGTTCCCCTTTAATGACAACCAGCGAAAACAACCACGATACCGTAAGCATAAAATATTGAAAATAATGCTTCAGGTTTTTGTGAAATAGACACACACATTTAAATGAGGTAAAATAACGTATATTTTGTCAAGTAATGCTTTAGCTATATTAGAAATAAATATCAAACGGCATTTTTTACACTGTCAATGTGTTGTTAAGCTTTAATGCATAATCCATTAGCATTACTTGTGTTTTTGACTGTTTGTTTACAGCTTGGTGCAACTGTCTTTCCTGAATAGATGGGTAAATCTTAGTTAAAACGTCCAAAAAGGAGTTAGAAAAAGTTAGCTTACCCCTACGACTTAAGTCGACTGGAAATATATTATAAGTAGGTATGTAATTTTTTGAGTTTTTTTTGGTAGGATTGATTCTGGGTGTCTTATAAGGTATTATGATATTCTTATAAATCTACTGAGAACTTATGAAGAAAATATCTTGAACTAGGAGAGCAAAAGATTGAAATTCAGAAATTCTATAATCATGTTGCTGGTTCTGTTTTGAGCCAAGATATTAGAAACTGGATTGTCATTGACAACCATGGATCTACTACTGAACAGAACTACATTAATTTCCCATTGAAAATACAATTTCATAAATTAAAGTGCATTGGTTTCTCTGACATAACACTTTTCTTATTGCTGCATGAAGGCAAATCTGTTTAAATAATTATAATGTAGGTGAAGATATTTAGCATGTTGTATAATTGTTATTGTACAGTCATTATTTATAATATTATGGCCTTGTGTAATGTATGTCAAGAAGAACTTATTAATTCTCAAAATGCTAACCTTCTTGCACTACTTTTCTCTTGTGTCCTTACAAATTGCAGTTACCTATACTAATTTTTCTAGGTTCAAACAACTTGACAAACTTTTGAATTTTACATTATGCCTTGAATTTTTGTTTTCGTCTTTTGATAAAAATATCAGTGAATGACTTAAAATCAAGTTTATCTAAAATAGTATTTTGTACAAAGAAATTATACATAATTTGAAAAGTCTCATGTTGAAGACAGATGTCGCTTCTTTTACTAGATTGCTACTCTTATTCTTTTAAATGATATCGTAATTCTTCAAGACATAAAAAGTTCTTTGGCATCAATTTTGCTCGTTCCACATTCAACTTCATTGCAACCATGCATCTTATGTGAATTTTTAATCACCTGGAATTGAAAATGTATGGATTTTGTCAGATGATGCAGTACTATATTTAATGTTTCATGCATGTCATCATAACCTTTTCTTGAGCAAATATTTTAAGGTAGGAGCAAAATTTGGCCCATTATTGCACAAAGTAGTTTTTATCTTGATTTTGATGTACTAACCTGTTTACTATAACAAACAATTCATTTACAGAAACACCAGATGGAATTTATAAAACTTTTAGCATAAAACAAACCTTTACACACCATCATCAAAATTGTCCATAATCTGTCAAATTATCCAGGCTAGCTGTTTAATACAGGTATTTTTTATCGTACGACATGTACCAAAGAGCTCATTAATTAATCCTGCACTGCATTTGATTTCAATACAGCTCTGATCTTAATATTTGCTTCATATTTTCAGAAAAATATCATGAAAACACCCTCCATTTCTTGAAGGTAAACTCAGTTGAAACAAGGAGTTTTAAGATATGCATATCTCGATAAGAATTGGTTGCTTTGCCTCGTCTAGCAAGCGATTAAGTAAAGAAAAAATAAGACTGGATAAACATAACTTAAATTATAACTTAGGAGTAAAAACATTCACAAAATATATACCATCACACTTCAAGTATTGACTTAAAACAAAACACTGAACACTTTAAATAGTAAAGAATCTTACGTTGCTTACCGTAGTCATGAAATGTTTCCTTTTCTGACATTACTTCAGCATCCGTATACCAAACAAGTTTGCAGCATGTTTTAAAGATAAAATTTCTAAAAGTTTTTGTGCTTGGCATTGATATTTTATATAATCGCAATTGTGGTTGTCAAATCCGGGTGGGCGAAAAAAATTTTATTTTATGAGCCCGCGTCTTTCCGCTGACTTTGACAACCAAAATCCGCCATGTTTTTGACCACGCGGCCGCGCGCTAATAATTTATAGTAATTTGGTTGACGTTTCCCCTCCAGGTCTTATAGAACTCAATGGTTATTCAATGGTTGAAATTGAATTTTTCTCAATGACATTATCAACTGGTTTAAAAACACATATTTTGCTCTCTCACACGACTGGTAGCGTGGCCGAGCGGTCTAAGGCGCTGGTTTAAGGCACCAGTCTCGTAAGAGGCGTGGGTTCGAATCCCACCGCTGCCAATGTTTTTTATATTTTCGAAATTACTTTTTCCAAGCTTTATGTTTTTGTTGCATATCAGCTATAGCCTTAACTAAATACTTCCCATTAAAAATTTTAAAAAAGCTCCTACGTGCACCTCAAAACGGACATATTTTCAAATTTTGTACCTATTCGCAGGCAGTAATTTTCGTCAGTGATTTGTGGATATTTAAATTCTTAGTCCCCCCCCCCAGTTCATAAGTCCCACTCTCTTAAAACACAAAAATACATTAGCAGCAAAATTTTTTGGTAATCTATTTGCGTCATTTAAATTAATTCAAAAATATACATTTTTCACAATGTTATCATTTAATCTCATCCTGTTCCTTTTCTTCGTCTATGCAATTTTCATATTTGTGTTTTTTTCCGTCGATGTTCATTCTTTCCTTATCAAGCGAGCCACCGTCCTTCTTTTTCGGTTGAATTTTATGGACAAGAGCAAACACCGGTACTTTGTCGAATTTTTTAACGGTATTGTCGTTTCCGCTTTTTTCCGGGTACAAAAAGCTCTCCGGGTCTTTTACCCGGGGTTTGCGAGTCCCGGATTTCATGCGCGGATAACATATGAGGATTTGCACTGCGGCGAACATGACTCCCCCTAACATCATGAAAATACTCCCTACGAGAACAAGAGCATCCAGCATTGAATTGTACTGGATTGCATCTCCGACTGGCTCTTCCGGGCCGCCATTGTGTACGAGATAATCGACCTCTCGTCTTCTCACCAATCCGCCGACCAAAGCTATCACAAGGCCAGCAACAATCATGGAGGCGGATATGACGCGGACGAGACACAAACGGCCATCTGTCTTTTGCGGTAATAATTGATATTTATCGTCGGCCGCGAGATCTTCCTCGCTAGTCGGGTCATCTTCGAACAAGTGTTTGTGAAGATAACGAACACCAAGCCTTGGTTTGGAAGATTTACGTTTTAATCTCTTGTGCCTTTTAAACTGTGGCATGTTTTATGGCAATTTTCTTGATTTGCACCGGCTCTCTTGTCTTCTTCAACCGATGTCTTCGATAAAAGTTTCTTCGAATGTCGGCCTTTTCACATTACCTTGTTTCTATCTTTCACGACTACGGCAAGTCTTCTCGAATGCGTAATAAAGCGTTGATTTCTCTTACCAGCAGGCTTTGCTCAGAGTTTAAAACATGTTTTCAGAACGGAGAGAAAAAACTTCATGTTTTCTCTTCGGCAGACATCTATCAAATGACAAACTTTAAAACTTTTTGCGTGGTTTTGGGGTTCTTTAAACCGACTCTCATCTCAACTTGCCCAACACAAAGACAATGTGACGCTAAGATTTTCTGTTTGAATTTCTAATAAGTTCTATTTCTTTCAAAGGTGATATCTCATCTATTTTGATCGCTTATCATTCTTATTTGGGGCGACAAACGTGAAAGAAAGCAATCAATTGTGGCAACTCCTATTGGGCGCCTTATTCGACATGAGAATAATTCACGCTCAATCATTGGTCGAAAAGGGTTGACGAAAAAGACAGATGTTCTCCTATGGAGCTGGCGATAAGATTTCCCGCCCATTAAGACATCCATCTATATTCAATTAAGTCACCGTACACAAAATGCGTGTGATTATGATATTTAAGCTGAAAATAAAAAAATTAGAACAGCATAAAAACACCAAAAAGCGGTTTATCAATGGCCTTGATAATTCCATCTATTCACCATCTGGTATCTTCCAATGTATTGTCCCATCCTCAAACACGACAATGAGGTGTGTTTTCCATGGGTAAATTATGCATATTCATTAAATGCGAAAAAATTTCCTAATTCGTCTTTTATAAAGTTCATTTCAAAAATCATCATCATCTTCTGGAAGACAACTACAGTTGTATATGATATCAGTGTGCATCGTCCATCGTCATGGAAACAGTGAACAGACAACATGGCGACCGACAGTATAGTCTTAGAAGAGAACAGAGGAAGATTTAGCTACCGAAACTCAATAAAACATCTCCACAAAGGTGCTATAATTTTATTTCCGATTTCAAAAGTTTTGTATATGTGAAAATTTTAATGTTTTTAACGTCTCTAGGTCACGGAATAGTGGCAGCTTCGTCCTCAATACCAAGCAAATTTCAAACAATTGTGCTAGACAACTCCGACAATAAAGGATTTTTATCAAGAGCAAAGCGGTTCCAAAGTCTTGAACCTTTAGTAAGGCATTAGTATCAACAATTAATAGCATATGCTTTTATTGTAGTTTAGCAGTTAAAACCCAAAAAGGCGTTTCGATCATTTTGAATTTTGAATTCCTTCTCTGTAGACTGTAATATTGTTTTCAGAATGAAAACCCCGGCCCCGGGACTTACCGAGCGCCGGAACACGACATCAATACCATATCTCCTTCGTACTCCACTCAAGGTACTGGGACATTTGCATCCAAGGTTAGATCCAAGAAAACTTGTTAATGATATAATTGTATGCCTCTAAAGTAAATGGTTTGAACCCGGGAGTAACCCATCGTTACATGTTTGTAAATGTAGATCGTCCAAGTTGGTATAGTCCTGAGAAAAACTGTTTTTGTTGTTGTTGACTGACGTTTCGACAACCTTCAGAGGTGATCATCTTCAGAGTCAAATGAGGAGTAAATATCATGTTAGCCGTATTAGCAGAAGAACCAGATAACAAGTACGGCTAACCTGACGTTTACTTCTCATTTGACTCTGAAGATGACTACCACTAAGGATGTCGAAACGTCAGTCAACAACAACAAAAACAGTCCTCAGGACTATACCAACCTGGACAATCTACATCTACAAACATGTAGTGATATGTCTCTGGTATTTTATTTTGATTTAACATTTATTTGAACTTTAGAATACCCGATTTCCTGTGAAGAAGAGAGTTTTTGCACAGCCAGGACCAGGTGTTCAAATGCTTAAAGATTTTAAAAACTTTTCAAAAGCTATCGGAATTGTTAAGTTGAAATTTACATTTTCCCCTTGCAAATAGAAGTGCGTGTGTTTTATCGCTTTTCTGAATGTAGGTGAATACGAACCGTCAAAGCCACCTATAAAAATTGATTTCAACCGAGCCAATGTAACAAGGTGATTTTATGTCGGGTTTTTCTCTTGAGAAAAAGTTTTGCAAACATATTTAACTCATTTATTTATCAGATATAATCAATGTTATAATCGTCAGATGTTATCAATACTGTTATGTTGATCAGATCTAATCGTCAATTGTCATCAATATAATTATCATCAGACATAATTATTGATCTTTCTTTTTCCAGTAATTTCCATTTACCAATTGCTGTTCACATAAATGAACGAAAACAACTGCAAGCCCCAGCACCAAATTCATACAAGGTTAGATCCTCTAGATTTTCTAGGTTCTGAAACTGACCAATCACAGTCCAGTATCATTTCTTGCTATTTGAAAATGTGAAAGTTCCCGGGTTTCGTATTTTTTTTATAATTTTTCCACAGGTTTCCAAAGCAACCGGTAAAGTTGTCCATGATAACAATGTTACTGCTTGTGCCGCCTTTAAATCAAAGTAAGACATGCCTAATTGTCGTAACAAGTGAAGATTCAAACTCACAAGTTTGATATTAAAAGTAGGGATGTATTGCCTCTATTGAAGTACATAAATATGGATCACCACACTTTGCTTTAAGACAAATTTAGATCATGTGCTCTATGACGTCACGTTCGTGACGTCATGCTCGTGACGTCATATTTGTGATGTCATTAGTACAAGCACGAAAAATTTGTCGTTTCCAAAGCTCTGCCATTTGATATGTTGCTTATTGCTGCGACTTGACAGTTATGTTTATATCGTAATTTCTTTTGATTTTTAGTTCGAAAAGAGAAACTTTAAGTGCAAACAAGAAGAATCTTCCTTCTCCATGTAAATATCTCAGTATTATGAAGTCACCACCAGAAATCAATAATATATTCGTTCAAGACATCAAAACCTATGACGTAACCTAATGACGTAACAGTCAAAAACATAGTGGCAAAACTTTGGCTCGGTGACCTCGAAGCCTGAAATTTTTTGTTGTTGGGGGAACAGCAAAACTCATCGTGAAGATCTTCTTTTCTTTCAGGCCAATATAATGTCAACGATGTTTTGCTTCAGAAAAATTCAAGTGCGGCAACCGCCTCTTTCAAATCAACCACGGAACGTAAAGTGACGCAAACATCAGAACACGCCCCAGGCCCTGGTTCATACAACCCTTACAAAGCATGTAGCGATCCTAAGAAAGGATACAAGTTCTGGTCAGTTTAAAATTATTTGTGGTTATCGAATCGGGGGGGGCGGTACTAAGTTGTGGGGGTTAACTCATATATTCAGTTGTGCCAGACTGATTTCTTTTAAGCTGTTCGCTTTCCTCTGATGGAATGTCTTTGCCTTTCATGTGTTTTAGCTTCATTATAAACTTCTAAGCTCTGATTATCTTGTTATTCCTTGAAAACGCAGTTCCCCTATTGTTCAATTCATTCGTCACCAGGCTCTACTCGGTCAGTCTATCGCGTTAAACTTAAAACGACTCGCACTTTTTTCAGATTATTCCCCGTGTTCTTTAATACCCACGTTTCTCATCATTTATCCATAAATGTTCATCTATAGTCGGAGGCACTATCTCAGTATCTCAGCTCCGGCATTGGAGGTACCGGAATTAGATCCCTCTCCTGGACCCGGTCACTATAATCTCGTGAATTACAAAGGTGAAGAGAAACGCTACATGTCGAGTTCAATGTTTGTGTCGACCACAAGTCGCTGGAAGCCTGGTACCGACATTGAGACGGAAATACCCGGCCCAAGTAAGTCAGTAAAAATCAATGTCGTTACTTCCGGGGGGTGTAAAAATTATTGTGCCCTTCAGAAGATAGCATGGCGTTGCTCAGTAGATGCCGAGACACCCTCCGGCTCCAGTAAGTCAATGAATGCTAGTCAGGGGTGTGTGAAATAATTTTCGTTGTCCGTCATTAGGTCTATAGACGGACAACAACAAAATACAAACTTCCTCAAAACTGAAACCAAAACCAAGTCTAGATATTACCCCACCCCCTGCTTGTAAAAATCTCAATTTAAATCAATGATGAAAAAACCAACTCTAGATATTACTCCCCCCCTCCGCTTTTAGAAATCTCAAGTGAAATCAATGATGAAAAAACCAAGTCTAGATATTACCCCCTCCGCTTTTAAAAAGCTCAATTTAAATCAATGATGAAAAAACCAAGTCTAGATATTACCCTCCCCGCTTTTAGAAATCTCAAGTGAAATCAATGATGAAAAAGGATTATAGATTTAGATGACGATGCTTCAAAACAAATTAATGATTTAGAAGATGCTGAACTTTAAGACAGAAATGAATAAATATGTGTTTTTCTTTGCAAGGATTTCGCATTGTGTTAAAGTTTAATGTTTTATAAAACGACAGGTTCCCTTAAATTGAAATATTTTTTAGCTTCGTATCGTCCGCGACGTATCGGCAAACAGTCTTTCATCTATAACCCCTCTCGAAAATGGATCACGTGACCACCCTTGCACGTGAAAAATGCATGGTCATATGTTTAAGACGATCAATTTTTATTGTATGTTGACAAATGTAAATACATTAGTTGTACAAAATTTACTCACAGAAATGCGTAAAGTTCGTGTGTTGTTTTTGTGCTCTATTGGGAAGCCGTTGGCGTCGACTTATAGGAAGGAGGAGGCCTACAAATTTAGCTTCTTGCTTACAGTCAAAATACAAAGTGTCACGCTTCCGCTTCGTAGCCTGTTGCGATTTCCTGTTATACAAACTAATTAAATGTCAATAACAGTAACGTTTTCACAAATACAGAAGCGATTTCAGCAACAACAACGTGTAGTGTAGGGCTCTGTAAGCTTCCATTATCTTATATTATTATGGAAACATTCTCGATATCATCTAAATTTGATGCTTTAAGCCAGACTTTCGTTGGCGTTGTTGAAAATGTTTTCATATTAATATAAGATAATGGAGCCTACAGCCCTACATGTTGTTGTTGCTGAAATACCTTCTGTATTTGTGAAAACGTTATTGTGATTGACATTTAATTAGTAAATATTACGGAAAATCACAACAGGCTACAGAAGCGGAGGTGAGACACATTTTGTATTTTGACTGCAAGGATTATGATATAGTGAATATCATGTTTTTACAGGTGGGTCAATTTTTCAAATCAATAAACAGATCTTCTGACATGATGCAGAAAATCGAAAACATAAATAACTAATATCAAAGCAGTTTCAATACTGCATCAACTGTAAGTGTTTGCATAGAGTTTTCATACACCTACAGCTTTTTAATGTTTCCAAAGCCCCCTGTATTGTGCATTTTCTCTCTCGAACAAACTTTTTGAAGATACAAGAATTCGTGTACTTTAATATCCGTGGATACAAAACCCGGTACTACGAAAAAACGAAATTCAAATAAATCGTTTCCAGACCTCTTACGCGGTTACTTATACACGCGTCAAACAGTCTGGTTGATGTCATCTCGTGCGACTGTTCGTCTCTTTATTCACTTTATTTGTGTGAAAGACGAGGCTTTGTACTACGAAAACCTCAGGGATCTCCTGAAAGAGCAAAGCATGCTCCGGGTTTGAAAACGATTATAAAAGAACACAACAGATCAAGGTAAATTTTCGCTTTAATAGTTTTCAATTAACAGAGCTACTGACGTACGACGCAAGCCATTTAAGTGCTAAAGCAATTGCTCAAATTGTAGCTTTGTATTAAGTCTTGAATTTCAATCAAGAAGTCTTATTTTGATGTGTAAACACTTATGAAATATAATTTTTGGTTATGCTTTTCCTCATTCATAATTGTGAACGAAATAGAAACTAAAACAGGAAGTTTTAAGGACAATTTCTGCTATTCATCACAACTCCTTGCCATACTCAAAACGGCACAAAACATCGTCAATCTATCAATCAATCCTTTAATTTACAGGAATTACTTGGTGAATCAACCATGGCAAATGAACCAGGTTATGGTAGCTGTGAGGGGCCTGAGGCCCAATATGTGAAGCTCATCTCGAGCGATGGTCATGAATTTGTTGTGAAGCGCTGTTATGCCTTAACATCAGGAACCATCAAAGCAATGCTTAGTGGACCAGGTATGCATTTAGTAGATTTATGATGAATGAAATTTTCAAAATTATCTTGGCTTTTTGAAAATCGTATTTTAATATGGGGTCTCCATTTAGTATGTGTTTAAAGAAGGTAGGGATGCTGTATGATCAATGTGTACATTTGTGTACAAAGCTGCTGGGGGTCTACAAAGCTGCTGTGATGTACAAATGAGGTTTTGGAATGTGATTTTAGTTCACTGAGTGAAGCATGCTATTTGTACATTACGTATGTGTAAATATATAATTTATCATAATTATGCATATCAACAGTGTTACCTAAACTGGCCAAGATAACAGAAATAGTTAAGCTTAACATTTGTTTTAAGACCTTGTTTTTTCAAAACCTTGTCCGAGAAAGAAATTTTTGTGTAAAGGTAGCTTGTACATGAACACTTTTGTATGTCCTTCAGGTCAGTTTTCTGAGAACGAGACCAATGAAGTCCACTTTCGAGAGATTCCATCGCACATCCTTTCAAAGGTTTGTATGTATTTCTTATACAAAGTCCGATATACAAACAGCAGTACAGAAATACCCGAGTTCCCAATTGCACCAGAAATTGCATTGGAGTTGCTCATGGCTGCCAACTTCCTTGATTGCTGATTGTTATTGTGGACATAGACTTTGCATAAAACTGGGATGGTTAGGGTAGTTGTCATTGTGATAACGGGAATCAATCTTTTTCTTGCCTTCGATATAAGATATTTACATTTTGAAGTGTGAAATCAATGTATAAAAGTCTGCCGCATAAAGAGCCAAAAATATAAATATATTAGCGTGAAAGTAGCTTTCCCTTAAATTTTTCCTTGATTTCATTTTCACTTTGAACAATGCCAAGGCATGCCTTGATTTCATTTTTCATTTTTGATAAACTGCTTTCGTTTTGCCTTTGAATAACACTTTTAAACATTCAAGTGATTGGTTTGCATTTATCAGCAACTATCACAAGTCTGTCATTTCAAGACTGAATGCATATTCATGCAGTTTATGATATAGAAACATTCAATGAAGAATAATTATGGAAAAGTTGCTTACTTATATATCAGCGTAGTGCAAATAAACAAGACAATTTTGTTAAACTAACAGTGTTAGTTTTAAATGGCGTAATGTTTCCAAGGCATCAAAGAATGAAATCATTGTAGTCACTCAATCCACTAATCAAAATGGTCATTTTGACTCATAAGGGAATCAAAATTATCATCATCAAACAAGCACATTATTGTTATGAAGAAAATAAGTTTTGCACTCTCGATAGTTTTCATGTTTTTACGTCAAAAAAATATTTAATTTGTGCTTTGCTCTTTCAAGCTACATTATACTACAAATACCACAAGATCTCTAACCTCTGTAGCTCCACCACACAGACCACAAGATCTCTAACAACCTCTGAAGCTATACCACACAGACCACAAGATCTCTAACATCTTCTGTAGCTACACTACACAGACCACAAGATCTCTAACATCCTCTGTAGCTACACTACACAGACCACAAGATCTCTAACATCCTCTTTAGCTACACTACACAGACCACAAGATCTCTAACATCTTCTGTAGCTACACTACACAGACCACAAGATCTCTAACATCTTCTGTAGCTACACTACAAAGACCACAAGATCTCTAACATCCTCTTTAGCTACACTACACAGACCACAAGATCTCTAACATCTTCTGTAGCTACACTACACAGACCACAAGATCTCTAACATCTTCTGTAGCTACACTACAAAGACCACAAGATCTCTAACATCTTCTGTAGCTTCACAACACAGACCACAAGATCTCTAACATCTTCTGTAGCTACACAACACAGACCACAAGATCTCTAACATCTTCTGTAGCTACACTACACAGACCACAAGATCTCTAACATCTTCTGTAGCTACACTACACAGACCACAAGATCTCTAACATCCTCTTTAGCTACACAACACAGACCACAAGATCTCTAACATCTTCTGTAGCTACACTACACAGACCACAAGATCTCTAACATCTTCTGTAGCTACACTACAAAGACCACAAGATCTCTAACATCTTCTGTAGCTACACAACACAGGCCACAAGATCTCTAACATCTTCTGTAGCTACACTACAAAGACCACAAGATCTCTAACATCTTCTGTAGCTACACTACAAAGACCACAAGATCTCTAACATCTTCTGTAGCTACACAACACAGGCCACAAGATCTCTAACATCTTCTGTAGCTTCACAACACAGGTCACAATATCACTCCTATCCTTGAATAGTGTTACTAGTCCAAAATTATTGTATCATGTCTGTGCTGTTTTAGACTACTACCCAGACTTCTATATTGTAGTTCAGCACCTGGCTTTGCTACCATATCTGCCCTTTTATTTCTGTGTTGCTGTAGATTTGTATCCAAACTTCCATATTGCTGTTTGGCACCTTTCCTTGCCGGCATATGTGCCCTTCTATTTCTGCGCTGTGGTAGATTAGAACCCAGACTTCCATATTGCTGTTTAGAATCTTGCTTTGCTAGCGAATCTGCTCTTTCATTTGTGCCCTGCTGTAGATTAGTACCCAGACTTCCATGTTGCTGTTGGGCACCTTGCTTTGCTAACATATCCGCTTTTTCATTTCCAAGTACACCAACATGTCCTCGTACATGTGTCTACATAAATATGATTTTCTTGTTAAAAAGTTTAATGTTGAAACCGACACAACTGTATCATTGAGAAATAACACATCAACCAGAATTATCGGCTAACCAAGTTGTAACTTAAATGCGGAGTAGTTTGTGTTTGCAAATTTCCAGGGGGGTGCACACCCCCACAAAAATAGCATACATACTGTAGATTTATAATATTATAAGCTAGAAAATTGTACAAGACTGAGTAAGACCCCCCTGGAAAACCTGCCCCACCAGTCTGATGAGCATTTATCTGCCCCAGGGGACGTTGTTGTTTAAACAATGCAATGTATGTAAAACAAGATATTTTAGGGGGGTTAGAATTGTGCCAGCAGAAACTGTCCCCCCCTCCAGCTATAACACCTCGGTGTTTCTTACCCATTTGACATCAATTATTTGACAGAGATTATATAATTTGACAATATCTTGTTTGTTTTTCACATCTTGACCATTGGCAGTTTTAAAACCATTTAATTTCCAGCCTTTCATCCATTTTGTCACTGCTATAAATTGAAAGAAAATGACCTAATCATTTCAGCACTGTTCCTTTCCTCCCACCCAATGCTAGTTTTGTCTTGTAAAGAAGATACAAACTATTTAGTGTGTACTGGTTACCTGTTCCTTTTCACCCCCCCCCCCAAATGCTAGTTTTGTCTTGTAAAGTTAAGAAGATACAAACCATTTAGCTACCTGTTCCTTTTCACAAATGCTAGTTTGTCTTGTAAAGTTAAGAAGATACAAACCATTAGTGTGTACTGGCTACCTGTTCCTTTCCATCCCCAAATGCTAGTTTTGTCTTGTAAAGTTAAGAAGATACAAACCATTAGTGTGTACTGGCTACCTGTTCCTTTACATCCCCCGCCCCAAATGCTAGTTTAGTCTTGTAAAGTTAAGAAGAAGATACAAACCATTTAGCTACCTGTTCCTTTTCACCCCACACCCTCCCAATACTAGTTTTGTCTTGTAAAGTGAAGAAGATACAAACCATTTAGTGTGTACTTGCTATCTGTTCGTATTTCGACCTTGGGAATGTTATGCTTTACTGCTGTCTCCAAAGCCTTGATTGCAGCCTAGTCATATATAAATGAAGCATATAATTAAAAAATGATGTCAAGCCTGGGATGGATTCAGTCTAGTTCAAATTTGATTTCAGTGGCTCATTTGAGGATGTTTTTATGTGATTCTAATCAAGTCTAGGGGGTAGAATCACACCCCCCACTAAATCCATCTCTGTCAAACTAGTTGCTAAGAGCAACTATATAAAGACAGTTATTTCCAACAATCCATGCACTTTTCAATTGTATAACTTGTTAAGATGACTCGGAAAACATACATTCAACTCTGCTCTTTGATTTGTCTCTGGTTTTCCCTGCAGTCTTTCACTTGCATTTCTTAAAAAAGTGTAATTTTTAGTCGAGTTAATCAAATTGTGATGATTAGTTAGGTAATTTCTACCAAGTACATACAAATCCCAATAGGATTATGTATTGAATGTAGATATGATCTTCGCACTTTGGCTGGACAATTTAAGCAATTGTCTCATGAATTGTCCGCTTAAATTGTCCAGCAAAAGTGCAAAGATCATATCTACATTCAATTTCAAACACCGCACTACATATAACATTCTTTCTAAGGATTATGTATATAAATAGGATAACTAGGATCATGTTCACACCCACCCACCCCAAGTACATGTCAATCCCAAGCTATACCTATGATCATTTTCACCCCAGTACACACCAATCCCAAGCTATACCTATGATCATTTTCACCCCAGTACACACCAATCCCAAGCTATACCTATGATCATTTTCACCCCAGTCAGTACACAACAATCCCAAGCTATACCTATAATCATTTTCACCCCAGTACACACCAATCCCAAGCTATACCTATGATCATTTTCACCCCAGTACACACCAATCCCAAGCTATACCTATGATCATTTTCACCCCAGTCAGTACACAACAATCCCAAGCTATACCTATAATCATTTTCATCCCAGTACACACCAATCCCAAGCTATACCTATGATCACTTTCACCCCAGTTAGTACACACTAATCCCAAGCTATACCTATGATCCTTTCACCCCAGTTAGTACACACCAATCCCAAGCTATACCTATGATCATTTTCACCCCAGTCAGTACACACCAATCCCAAGCTATACCTATGATCATTTTCACCCCAGTCAGTACACACAAATCCCAAGCTATACCTATGATCATTTTCACCCCAGTACACACCAATCCCGGCTCGTGCTGTTTGCCTTCCATTTCCAAAACAACAACCATCAGAATAAACGACTTCACGGCCTGGATCACACACTAATACAAAACAATTATAACAAGCATTATTTTTCACTGTCTAAGAAACAAAAAAGGCAGGAAATGTTTTATCACACACTCCTGAGAGCCCAATTATGAATCAATGTGCCCGGTGGTATGGGTTGTACAAAGCACATTTAGTTGTTGCATTCGCACAGCTCAACAAGAATCCCACCTGCCCACCCGAATGGATCACTATAGACATATGTGATTTTGTATCAAAGACTGTTTAGTTAAGTCTACATTTGACTCTGAAGATGACTACCGCTAAGGTTGTTGAAACGTCAGTCAACAACAACAAAAACAGTCCTTCCAAGGACTATACCAACCTGGACGATCTACATTTACAAACATGCTTTTTTAAGTGATGTAATAGTAGCTGTATTAGTGGTTTGGGTGAGTGATAAATGTCCAGCTTGCAGCAAATTGGCGACAACAGTTTTGGGTGAATATAGAGTTTATATTATATCCTTAAGTGCAAAGGCATGATGTCTACACAATTAAAGTTACTGGAGGAATCAGGAATTTCTGTGGTTGAATAGAATGCCATTTTTAGTATAAAAAGACTGGTTTATGATGATAACAAACTATACCAACAAGTGAAATAAAGGTACAAGACCTTCCTTTAATCTTTTTGTTGTTGTTTCATAGTCATTGCCATCATTTGTTTTCCTTTTGCATCCTTTCGTATTTCCTTAAAGTGGAATAAAATGTTAGTACCTCTCGGTATATAGAAGTGAACATTTCTAAGATGCAATCGTCTTGTCTATGTCTTGCTTAGATTTTTTGCACTAATAACGTGGAATCAACAACGGTAAAATAGGCCAAGTTTTGCATTAATATTTGAATTTCGTGCACAAGATTATGCTATTGTATTTAAGGTTGGGATTTGGTCATGAATTAAACAGAAACCTTGGTCTGTCGGTTGAACTTCAAGACTGACATTCTCGAGATTCTGTTTATGATTTTCCTTCTTCGGAGTGGGTGCTTTCGCGTGCTACACAAGTATTATTTTAAAAAATCGATGTGAAGCCTTCTTAATTCGAGATAGTATGAATGATGTGTAAAGTATTTTACAAATTTCCTTCTTTTGTGATTGTCCCTCGGGTCGACTGTGTTCATAAACTCCTGGGCAGCTTCAAACGTTGGAAACTTCTTAAAACGCGAAACCACACCGTCCACTTGTTCTTTACATTCCTGCCTATTGTAGTAAAGCCAAAATACAAGTAAATAATATGGAAATGCTCCAAATAGACCCGAATATAAAGATCTTTTCAGCTTCATACCAAGAAGTGTAAATTCCGGTTTTACGACCCTTACGAACGGCATAGAACGGCATTATTGAAAGATGAAGTTTACTCAAGGCCTCCAGCAATCTTTTGGGTGAAATCCTACGCATATGAATGAGAAATCCGCAATTCTTTGCCAAAGTTTTGTACGTATTCTGTTTTTTATATCAAGAAATTCAAATGTCAATAAGTACCACGTGACTACTGTGAAGGTACCACAGGATTCACCACAACAATCGAAATTAGCATAAAGTGTGAAGTTGACACCACATTCATTTTAATATTATTAAAGGACACATGCAAGCTAGAAGACAACTTTATTTTATTGTAATGCCTATAGCATGAAAATAAGACGTACCAAGTTTCAAAGTCGTCCGCAAAATATTTCAAAAGATATTTAGGGTTATAATCGGTAAAAACACGATAGTCGATGACCATTGCTAAAACGCCGTGAGATTGTTTAAGTCTGGGAACTGGGAAAGAGTGACGTAATAGTTGACATAAACAAGCATCGTTCTTGTACCGTTCTACGACTTGCACGGCTTTCGGTTTTCAACGGTTTTCCTGTATTATCGAAGGAATTATTACTTTTGCGAGAAAAGTTAATTCAGGATTATATTTAAATCTTTTGTGCTCTTCTCGTTTTCGTGTAACGCTAAATGATGAAGGTACGTTATCGCTTCTTCTTGTCTTACGGTCGTTCATGTCTTTTATCATTCACTGCATTTGTTTGTGCTTTTCAGCGCACTGCTGGTCGTCGATCGAAATACACGTTTGACGTGAATGCAATTGTTGCAGCCATGTCAAATATGTCTGGCGACCAAAACGCTATTCCAAAACGACCAAAACGAATTTCCCCCAGAAGCTATTCGACTCTCTTACAGAGAGTCAAATAGCTTCTGGGGTGAAATTCTAGTTGAACTTGGGATTAGAAACAAATTTCTTGCACGGAAAAACCTTTATCTTTGCTGGCACGATAACCGGAATGGCATGCGATCTGCAATCGAGCATGGGCGATTAGAGGTACGCAAAGGATATTTAATTTCATATATTGATCATTTGTTTGACAGTAAACGGTTTATGAAATTTGTGCGGTTTGAAAATTATCTTAAACTTTCTGATTGGTTGTTTGTGTAAAGATTACGAATTAATTATTTTTCAAAACGTAATGACCGTTTGAATATTTGTGATATCTTCTGCGCATGCGCTGTTATATAACCGATGTTTGTGCTTGAGAATTATTCAAAGCGGAAAGCAAGGCCAAGAATTTTCCGCGAACTTAAATTAAAATGCAATTTGTCATTTGAGTTATTAGGATTGTTGTATTTTTGCTGTATTTGATACGTCGCTCGCTCAGTGCATTGCGATCGAAAATTTATAGCATTTTGTACTTCGTGATGTTATCAATACAACATTTTGTATAATTCATCGATATATAGTTGCATTATATGAAGCGTTAATCCTCACTTAAAGACGAAATAAAAGTTACATCGTCGAAAATATCGCTAATCTATTTATGTAAAACACAAAAGTTACAAGCGTTTTGAATTATCGGTTGGGTGGAATATGTACTGGTCAGAAAATTGTGACTAATCCTGTGGTACCTTCACAGTAGTTACCACGTGAGCACAACAGGTAACCCAAGAAAGGATTTCCGGAAGTTATAGGAATTTTTTGGAAGTTCGGGTTTCTCAAAAAATTTGCGTTTGACGTGTATTCAATATAATCCTTGTTAATTCAAAATGTCAATTGAAGGCGGATTTATCGCTATCAAATACGTGATATGGCAATATTTTTATTTTCCACTTATATCAATACTCAATATTCAATATAATCCTTGTTCACAAACACAAACAAACACAAACAACATTTGTATACCGGCCAGTATTAATCACCGCTAGGGGGGTTTACCGGTCCATGAATTTTTCCACGCCAAACGTCTCTATCTCTCGCCATATCTCTCGTTATACCCATCGCCTTCATATCACTGTTCACAGCATTCATCCATCTCTTTCTCGGTCTACCTCGTTCACTGTGCCTACCCGAAGGGTGACACTTCCACCAACATTCGATCCGGAGATTCTTCGCACCCCCTGCCCACTGAAGGGCTGCCGGGGACTGGGGGCCATATCTTCTTTTCCAAAGTTTATGAATTTTGTTGGAGCAAAAGTTTTACGGTAGGATGCCCTTCCTTACACCAACCCCTTTTAGTCGTCTTTTACGACACGCAGAGGATACGTTGGCGCAATTCTAAGCCGGCAACCACACGGCTAGTTATATGTTTGTAAACATATAACTAGCCTTGTTATATCACAACCTTGTTATATGTTTGTAAATGTAGATCGTCCAGGTTGGTATAGTCCTGAGAAGGACTGTTGTTGTTGTTGTTGACTGACGTTTTGACAACCTTAGCGGTAGTCATCTTCAGAGTCAAATGAGGAGTAAACGTCAGGTTAGCCGTGTTTGTTGTCTGGTTCTTCGGCTAACACGGCTAACCTGACGTTTACTCCTCATTTGACTCTGAAGATGACTACCGCTAAGGTTGTCGAAACGTCAGTCAACAACAACAGTCCTTCTCAGGACTATACCAACTTGGACGATCTACATCTACAAACATGTAACGATACTCCCGGGCTCAAACCATTTACTTTATAATCCTTGTTAATTCAAAATGTCAATTGAAGGCGGTTTATCGCTGCAATACTTTTATTTTCCATTCAAATCAATACTCTACATTACATAACCCAGAGCCCTGCAAAAATTTCTCATCTACCCAGTTAGAACATTAATCATATAAAGTAATTATCAATTATAACATGACAACAGTAGCAAGACTAGTCACCATTATGTAAATTAGAAAACAATATTTTGTCCAGAAGGACTAAGGTTGACTACGTCAATTATAATTCACTAATAGAACATCCAAAATATCTCTTATACGTGCATAATCTAGATTACAAATTTTCTTATATTTCTGTTGTACAGGTGATTTGTGAGAAACTAATTTTAATTCAATGTCCGCTTCTCAAATATCAGGGATGGAATGATCCATGCTTTCTTTGATAAGGCCACTTGATATGCTAGATTCAAAAAAAAATATTAATAAATTTACGCATCTCAACCATGAGTACAGTTTAGAAAGATGAACTTACTTTTTCATGATGTGTTTGAACACGAACGTCGGTACAATTGTAAATGTAACTGATCTATCTGCTTTGGCAATGATCTCCTTGATTTGTTTGTCCTTGTAGAGATTAACAAAGTTAGGATAAGCTATGGCGAAGGTTTTTTAAATATCTTTCTGAGATCTTACCTTCAAACCAACGACATTTTGTCCATTTACTTCGACCAAGTTATGTTCGATCAAAAGACCATTTCTAACCATGAAAGAAACAATTTTTAATCTTCCATTTTCTTTACTACTCGCACATTTTAGACAGATCAATAAACAAAGCAAACACTAGCGTAGATATGGCATTTATTTATTGAAGCTTGGTGAAAACAACTACAAAACATGTCACCCAACACCACCTATAAACATAAGCTGACAAGAAGAAGGAGCTGGCTTAATTGGGCCTGTTACTTAATTGCTTCATTGCAAAACTTTCTATCATAATAACACTTTACTGACCTGGCTGCTGATGACTCTTTTGCGATAGCAGTAATTTGACCGTCTTTAAACACGAAACCGATACTTCCACTGCTGTCTTTCTGTAGCGTGATGGTTCTTTCAAATGGTCTGAATGGTAAAAGATATAAAATAAATATTGATATTTTGTTATAAATAAGTAATGACAACATTACCATACCTATCTCTGACGGCAAACACTATACGTTGTTGCGAAGCTTTCTTGATGATTTTATTCACTTTATCCATGTCATATCCGGCAACATTTTCACCATCAATTTGCAATATCTGATCACCAAATCGCAAACCACCCAGCGCTGCTGGAGAATTATGATGAACATAGGAGACAAACACTCCTTTGCTCACATGGCGTACCCTTAAACCGACTTTACCCTTCGCATCCTTACACAACACAACCTCACGGACACCTTGCCTGATTTCAGCTCGTCTCACATCGATGTTATTTGCACCAGTTACCGGGGCAATGACACCACTTGTAACAGTCGATAGCTGGCTTCCAGCCGATGGAACAATTTGCTAAAAGTGCATGTAATTAATTATTCAACTTCCCCTTTTGACTACAACAGAAAATTAGAATGTATTTTGTTTGATTAACTTACATAACCAGGCATGTTTTCTTGCACCATTTGTTCGGTAATGTGAAGACCCATGTAGTCGTCCAGAGACGGATAAAGGCTACTGGTTCCTGGCGTAATATTCTGCCAAACAAAACAGACTTATATTTAATTATCTATATTCGCCCTTTGAAATGATACATGACAAAGTTGAAATTTATCAATTTAGAAGGTTTTAAACTCGAATCCGTCAGATGAAGTCAGGCAAATCTAACAAAGCAAAAAGGATTTAACATACCGTCGTTGCGCTCGCTTGGGGAAGAGCATTCGCCTGAGAGGCTTGTACTTGGGCCTATTAAAATTTAAAACAAAAAATATTTTAAAGCACGATTTCTTCTGTACTATTATCTATAAATTTGCTAATTAATAAACTAGCGATAGTTTGCTTAGATTCGCGTAAAGTAAAACAATTTTATGAAAAAATTTCCGTTTACGTTCACATGTCATAATGCATCTCGTAATATGAAACATATCGAAAAATACTCTTTCGTTTTGTGTTAAGAATTCGCAAAATTTGAGATAGTAGCTTTACCTTGGCCATTTGGTCAACTTTCATATCTTCTAACGATGGATAGAGAGACATCTTTTCAGAAATATTCCCGGCGAATGTACAAATTCAAAAAGTATCAGTTGTCTTGTGAAAATGCAGCTTCGTTTGCTGCGAAGTAGTATGATTTGATGTATTTATTGCCGCTGCGTAATTTTCAGCAACAAAGTGATGTCATCGTCATGCCGACTACCGTAAACACTCGCTCACGTACGACGTCGGTGTTGTCCTAATATGGGCTTGCATCGTCATTGAAGCACAAATGACGTAAGTTCACGGAATTCTCCGCTGAGACATCTCATGATTCGTGATCACATGATTACACGCGATTACACGCAGAATATTATAATATATTTACGTATTTCGCTTTATTATTCAGCTCATTCATCTGCATTCTACAAACAGGAGAAGATGAAATGCCTTGCCGGTGTAGAATTAGGTGGAACTACATGTGTTGTGGCAATTTCTGATGTTAAAAATCCATTAGCAATTCTACATCGTGAAGAATATAAAACTGAACAGCCGAAAGTCACACTCAATCGACTAGTTTCTTGTCTACAAGAGTTTTTGGTAAAGTATGATCTTCAAAGCTACGCAGCGATCGGGATAGCTTCGTTTGGTCCTATAGATCTTTGCACGGACTCTGATACATACGGATTTATTCTAAAAACGCCTAAATTATCTTGGCAAAATGTTGATGTTTTAGGCACATTTAAGAAATCATTTTCGGGGGTGCCTATCAACATCGATACAGACGTGAATGCCCCCGCAGCCCTTGAGGCAAGCATATCTGAATGTAATACCGCCGTTTACGTAACAGTTGGTACGGGCGTTGGTATTGGAGTTTATATAAATGGCGCACCTGCGCATGGGCTTTTACACCCTGAGGCAGGTCACATGACCTGCTTTGCAAAGTCAGATGACGACTATAGTGGATGTTGTCCTTTTCATGGTAATTGCATCGAAGGGATGTTATGCTCAACAGCTCTTGCCGAAAGGGCTGGAATCCATCCTTCGCAACTTCATAGTTTACTTGATGTTCATCCTGTATGGGAGATTGCTGGATTCTATCTCGGTCAGTTGTGTGTAAATCTTTTGTATACGGTTTCACCCGATTTTATTGTGTTGGGCGGAGGTGTGATGGCACGAGCCGTGCTGTTCGATATTTGTCGAAAGAATTTCAAAACTCTTAATGGGGGTTATGTTGATGTTGGTGAGCTTTTGACCAATGATGGTTTGAAGAATTACATTCGGCCCAGTACTTTTGGAGGTGATGCTGGGATTGTGGGAGCATTGATGTTGGCTAAATTTGCCAAGTAATTTCAGTCCATAAAATTTCAATCCAATTTCAATCCTTATTCAAACGCATATTAATAATGATCAATGGCACATAGCTGACAATCAAAATCATAATTTTGGTAAAACAATACATAAAGCTATTTATTATATTAATTTATATAGAGATAGAGAATTGATTTCTTAGAGGTATTTATTGTAATTTAAAAGATCTAATCTTTTGTGGCAGTCATATGAGTGTGGCCCTGTGAAATCTAATGTAATTTTCATTAACTTGTCTTTGATAAGAGGAAATTTGAAAAATTCCTAAAAAAACTTTTCCTCATTTTTGATAGAAATTACAACATTTCAAATGTTTGTGAGATCTATCCTAGCAGTCGGCAAAGTGGTGAGTTTTGACGAAAAAAATTACACAAAGCATTGGAACTGAGTGAAAGCAAAAAGAGTCCATTGACTTTGTAAATATACTAACTATCAGAGTCGAGGGGATCCTTTGCAATATCAACTAAACTTTGCTTGGCATGATTATAAAGTCCATTATAATCTTGCTCGGTATTGTTTATTAGTGTTTCATCGTAAACCTCCTCAAAGTCTGTAGCTCTTGAAGGCTCTGATGAATTTCCGTTTATTTCATTTGTCTGTGAGCTGTCTGTGGTCTTTTGAACATCATTAGATGACATGGCTTTACTACCCCGGTTGAAACCCAAAATCTGTAAAAATATTGACAAATTTTTGGTTTTCATACATGGAACGCTACCTGTAATAGAAAAGCCTAGTAATTTTTTGAAGCCAAATCTCACACCCAGACAAGCATGTGTAAAGAATCAATTTTCACTCCACGAGAGAATCTCAAAACATTAAACACGCGTGTCTGGGTGTAAGATTTGGCTTCAATTATTTGCTTCAGATAGCGTTCCGTGTATTTTAGTTCAATGGTTTTCATGCATAAACAGCAAGAACAATAAAGAGTTTCAAAATACCTTGATATAATTGGCTGGTACTATTCCTTTGGTGTTCCCATCAACTGTAGCCAATAACCAACCTCTTATCCTTGGCTGTTTTTGTTTTGGTGCTATTCTCAAGCATTCACCAGCAGTAATAGAAAGTTCATCATCCCTTTCAGCCACAAAATCGTATAAAACTTCTCCCAAAACATGTTCCCCTTCACCTGAAAAAATGTAAATTGTAAACTGAAGTGTACGCAGGCTAGATTGCTGTGCTGATGAGGTTCATTCAAACTTTACACACAGAACACAGAAGCTCCACTTGTAACTTAAAGTTGCTTCATTCATTATACTGGCAAAAAAGCCCAATTTGACGTAGAACCAATGAAAAGGAGTTTAATTTGATTTTACTATAATTTCATAATGGCACGGTTGAAATGATGCATTTAACATAAACGACAACTTTTTTTATATTAATGTTTGCAGACATGTTTCGGCAAACTTATGCCATCTTCAGTGCGATATAATGAATGAATATTTGAATGGAGTTAATATATAAAGAAATCTGATGCAAGACATGTGTATAAACAAAAGGGATGGAAACGGAAATCTATTTACAATTATGTAGTGATTAGAGGTGTTAAGTATTTACAAGTTAAAGATAGTATTGAAATGATGAATTTGTTTGTTAAGATTAGGCTAGAGTTTTTTGACGTACAGTGTTTCTTTAGTTTTCAATAAGAAGGAGTGTGATTTTACTACCTGTAATCCAATCGTTGACATTGTTATCCCCTAGTGATGACAATATTCTCCATATCAACCATGGTGTCCCCAAGACAACACCGAAGAATAACAACAAAGGCCATGATTTCCACGCTTGACCCTGTTTAACCCTATGGTCCTTAGTTATCAACTTGATCTCGTTCCAGACCTCTTCCACGCTATTCGCATTACGTAGGCCAATCAGAACCATGATCTTTCGAAAAATGTTCCGTACCCACTTTATAACAAAGTTTTCGCCAACAATTTGAACAAGATTTTCTCGTAATCGGGTAAAATGGTCTGCCACTCCAAGTACGGCACGAAATGAGCTATGCACAGCAAAAAATGTAGATTCTAACATCATAGCTATTGAGCCAAACGCTCGAACAATTGAATGTACAGAGTCAAATGCTATTTGCGAATTTTGTTCAGCTTGTTCAACAAATGAATTTGAAGAATTATTACTGTAACCATATCTGTCAGAACCATATCCCCCTCCATACATACTATTGTACGAGTTATACCCTCCGTATCCATTAAATCCCGCATATCCATTGCCATACATACCTATTGTAAACAATGGGATAATTGTGTCAAATTACTGACTAACGACGAGATATTTCTAAAAAATATTTTTACCAGAATATGGATTGACGTAGCCAGAGTTAAAAGCGCCATAATTACCTCCATAGCCTACAAAAAAACAACAGAATTTACGATATGATACGGATAATATCAATTGCAATTCTCTTTGTCTTCACAACATAAAAAATCCAAATATTTTGCCATAAATTTGCTTTCAGCCAGGCCAGTCTACGTCTACATTTAAGTGCATCTTTTCCCTACGTTAAAATAAAGTAAACAATTTTCCTACCATAATTTGAATAAGCATTTCGACTATCTCTTGGATTTGGTGGTCTTGGTGGTACGGTCGGTGCTTTCTTCTTTTCGCTTTCATCCATTTTTCTACTTTTAACAGGTCGCAAACCGCGACTAGGCCCGTAAATCGTATTATTTGGTCCAAGTGATGGATTTCTAAAATTATTTTGTGGTATTTCCCAGTGAGTTTGAGATGAAAACATTGCCAGAAAGTCTAGATTTTATCAGGACAATCTTATGACTTTGTCCTTTTGACGTATTGTTTTTAGTGTTGGCGTTCATAGCCCGCATCCACGGCATCCACCCACAGGTGCTTACGTGGTTGCTAATGGTTACTATTATTATTCGTTTTTGCAGACAAAAACGTCGTTTTCTGGCTATATTCATTACATTTATACACGTCGTAATGTCCGCCATGCTTATTGGTGTACGTTTTTGACCCTATTTAGCACCATTTTCAATTTTGTAGTATTTCATCACTGTATTTTATTACTAAATTTTTAATATTATTCAATGATGACGTGTTGTCATTGTCATCGAACGTGTTCTGTGACTCCACTCACTAAAGGTCAGCGGACGTACATAAAAAGATAGAAAATAAACATATAATTCTTGGACAAGATTTGCCACTTTTAACTCAAAATTCATTCAATAAAATGTTGTTCATTTGTTAAAGATCTGATCATGAGTGCTGTCACGTTAGTAAAGACAAACTTTCCTTTGTACACAGTGAATGTATTGGATACGAATCATTTCATCGTAGCTGGAGGGGGTGGCTCTGCAAAGACTGGCGTGCCAAACGCCTTGGTAAGCAACTTGTAGATAAATATATCTTTTTTCTATATTTTTGTAAACTTCAGTCAAAGTGTGATCAAATGGAGGGGTCTAATGTTGAAACTTGAATCCTTATATACTCCAGTCTTGTGTCTTCATCAGGAGTGATCTAATGTTGAAATTTGAGTTCTTATATACTTCAGTCTAGTGTGTTCATCAGAAGTGATCTGATGTTGAAACTTGAGTTCTTATATACTCCAGTCTAGTGTCTTCATCAGGAGTGATCTGATGTTAAAACTTGAGTTCTTATAAACTCCAGTCTAGTGTCTTCATCAGGAGTGATCTGATGTTAAAACTTGAGTTCTTATAAACTCCAGTCTAGTGTCTTCATCAGGAGTGATCTGATGTTGAAACTTGAGTTCTTATAAACTCCAGTCTAGTGTCTTCATCAGGAGTGATCTGATGTTAAAACTTGAGTCCTTATATACTCCAGTCTAGTGTCTTCATCAGGAGTGATCTGATGTTGAAACTTGAGTTCTTATAAACTCCAGTCTAGTGTCTTCATCAGGAGTGATCTGATGTGGAAACTTGAGTTCTTATATACTCCAGTCTAGTGTCTTCATCAAGAGTGATATGATGTTGAAACTTGAGTCCTTATATACTCCAGTCTAGTGTCTTCATCAGAAGTGATCTGATGTTGAAACTTGAGTTCTTATATACTCCAGTCTAGTGTCTTCATCAAAAGTGATCTGATGTTGAAACTTGAGTTCTTATATACTCCAGTCTAGTGTCTTCATCAGGAGTGATCTGATGTTGAAACTTGAGTTCTTATATACTCCAGTCTAGTGTCTTCATCAGGAGTGATCTGATGTTGAAACTTGAGTTCTTATATACTCCAGTCTAGTGTCTTCATCAGGAGTGATCTGATGTTGAAACTTGAGTTTTATATACTCCAGTCTAGTGTCTTCATCAGGAGTGATCTGATGTTGAAACTTGAGTTCTTATATACTACAGTCTAGTGTCTTCATCAAAAGTGATCTGATGTTGAAACTTGAGTTCTTATATACTTCAGTCTAGTGTCTTCATCAGGAGTGATCTGATGTTGAAACTTGAGTCCTTTTAT
>NW_025813402.1:1849939-2043317 GCF_021976095.1 Xenia sp. Carnegie-2017
TTTCAGATGTATTCAACCCCTTTGCAAGTCAGTTGGCAGGGGTGTGGCAGCCCCCCCCAAATTTATGAGTCCCATGTTCCCATGACCCCTTTACTCTTCCTTAAAGGCTGATTTTCTCACAATATATTTTCATACATTTCATATTTCATAGCAAGTTTTCAAACTGGACTATGGAAGTAAAGCTATCACAGCAAAGAAAGTTCACGAACATGACTCTGAAAGAAAGGCCATCATGAACAGTGCAGTACATCCTAAAGAAAAATGTTTGGCAGTCGGCAAAGACGAGGAATGTCATTTGTTGACAGTTGACATTAAATTGAAGACGTCTGTTGATAAGACAAAACAGGATAAAAGCGATGATGCGGAGTATGAAGTTTCGTTACTTCGTTCTGAAACATCCGTCAAATCTTTGGACAAAGATAACGAAGGCGACTTTCAAAAGGTTGTCCGTTTTTCAAACAATGGTGAACACATTGTCACCGGTGGTTCTAACGGTTATGTTTGTATATTTAAGGTAGGTGTTGTGGTGATAAAATTGTTATTTCCACTTGGCATTAATTTACAATTCAATTGAATACCATTTTCGTATGAAATTTTATTATCAAAAGTGGAAACGATAATTGAAGATAATTATAGAACTCAATGTAATTGACAAGACAAAAGCATGCCCACACTAATTTAGATTGTTTAGAATCTCTTGTTCATAACTTGTCCATGACTCATCTATACAGTAGATACAATTATCAATTTTCTTGTTAACATGATTTGGACACAAAGAAATTACAAAAAAAAACGAACAATAATCGACGTAGAATACGTAAACACAAAAGTAAATACAAAAGCAGGCAAAAATGCTGACACAAATTTAGGTAGGTTAGAGTGACTCGTTCATAACTCATCGATAATTCTTTGATGAAACAGACAAAATAGTAAACTTATTTTTTACATTGTCATTGGTCGAGACACAAAGAACACACAAAAGCAACGAATGGAAGTCGACATAATATATTCACATTAAAGTAAATACAAAGGCAGACAAAAAAGTATACAAAAATTCTAACGCAAATTTAGGTAGGTCAGTCAAACTCAGTGGCGACTCGTCCTTAAAGTGGATACAATTATTTAAATACACAGATTTGTGTTTGGAGGTCTGGAGCCGGTTGCAGGAAGCCTGGACAGCGTTATCCATTGGATAGCAAATATTTTCAAACTTGTTAAAAAGGTGTTTATATTTGTCTTACCACAAAGAAATTTCGTAATCTTCGAAACAATATTTCATTTTAGTGATTGCTCAGTTGGAATCTTATATTTTTTGCTTTTTAAAACGTTTTATAAGAGTTTAAAGAAATTGCTATCCAATGGATAACGCTATCCAGGCTTCGAACAACCGGACCCTGACGTTCAACTCGTTGCGATCAAAGATTGCCGATTTTTGCAATTTGGTGGATTTTGGTTGAAAGCCTCGTATATTTTGACATATGTTGTGGCCTTAAACGTAGAATGTCTTGCATATTGTGACATATGTTGTGACGTTTAACGGAGGAATTCTCGTTTATTGTGACGTATGTTGTGACGTTTAACGGAGGAATTCTCGTTTATTGTGACGTATGTTGTGACGTTTAACGGAGGAATTCTCGTTTATTGTGACGTATGTTGTGACGTTTAACACGTCTCGTCTGTTTTGACATAACTATGACGACTATTCTGTGATGATGGCTTTGAAATAAAGTCGAAACACGGTGCCATCCAGTAAACTGCTCTAGTGGCGAGAATCTCTCGTCCATACGCAGTTTAAAAGAGATTTGACACGTCTCCAATCCCTGTGGGCTTGGTAGCTCAACAGGTAGAGCGGCGGACTAGTATCCCGAAGGTGTGAGTTCAAATCTCGTCCAAGTCACATGTTTTTCATGTGCATATTAAAACCGTGTTAGGATTAATACATTATATATATATTTAGACCTTATTAAGGTCTCGTATATTTTAATTGACGTCTACTTAGTTATACTTATTGAATGAATTTATAGTATCCTGAATTGAGTTGCGTTCACGAATTCAAAGCTCATGAAACAGACGTTGATGATTTGGACATCCATCCAAACGGCAAAAGAGTAAGTGTTACATTTCTTGCAAAGTATATTACCATTTGCCTTCAACTGGTAACTGTCGCGAATTTTTCGCGTTTGTTTACGTTTCAAAAGTCACGTTTGTCAAACGAAAAGTCCCGTTTCAAATTAGAAACGTAACGTTGATCGTGACTAAAACACCACACGAGTACATACGAGTACATACGAGTAACATACGAGTACATACGAGTAACATACGAGTACATACGAGTAACATACGACTGCATATTGGTCACAAGTATATATATATATATATAACCCTAACCCTAACCATAACCCTAACCCTAACCCTATGTACTCATATGTCAGTCGTATGTACTTGTATGTACTCGTATATACTCGCATGGTGTTTTATTCACGATCCGTAACGTTTGCTCAGGAATGTTTAACGTTTGAGGAGCAATTTGAACAGGTTTTAGTCATGTGATTAACATGCTTATACGATTTTACAATGAGAAAATACTGTAGCAACTGAAAATTACATCTGTATACCTTAGGCGATTTGCAAAGTTTGATAATTGACCATATAATACAAGAAAGAGCTGTTACAAACTTTAAAATCCGCGATTTGAACAAACGTAACGTTTACCAGTTGAAACCCGACGTTTCGTTTGACAAACGTGACGTTTGAAACGTAAACAAACGCGAAAAATTCTGGACACTTACCATTTGAACGCAAATGGTAATATCATAAAAAGGAAGCGTGCAAGATTTTGACCATTTTCAAAATCCTTTTCGCATTATTTTATGTATTCTTTGAAACATATTTTATTATATAAAGATTTCTGAAAATGTTTCGTTTCGTTGTTTTCGTCTTGAATGATTCAAAAAGTCGAGTGCTTCTGTTTGAATTTTAAGAAATTTTTCCATAGTTTTTTTTGGTATTTTTTATTACAGATACTACGCACCCCTCCCCCTTCAGAAACTCCGCCATTGTCTGTACTTAATGCTTATTTATTCATCGTGTAGTTTGTGACAGTCTCGAGAGATACCAAGGCATTTGTCTGGAAACTTGAAGAAGGGAAGCGTGAATTTGAGCTGTTTTATAGCGGACCTAACGAAGATGAAAATGAAGATAGCTTTAGAATTAGAGCTTGCAGGTTTCTTTTCATTGACATTTTTTAACAGGCCTTTATGTCATTTTTTGCCAAAGGCTGGATCTCTTTGATTCATAGACCTGGGAGGCTTCCCCATCTCAGCCGTCTTCTGGCTCGTCCAATCAACAACCTCCCTCCCTTGTGAATGACTAAAATCCAGGAGTTTTATTGCTTCACATACCGTCTCATCATCAATAGAATCAGGTGCAGATTATCCGGTAGGCTAAGCAGGCTTGAGCCTAAAGGCCCAGGCTTTCGAGATGTATCTAGACATTATTATGATTTGGCGTTTTTGCTATTCTGGGCTTGCTAAACGAGCTCAATTTAGTTCATTCATGCTGATGAAAACCCATACAAGCAATTTTTGAATGCAGAGAAAAATGGCTTTAGTGCTATCTACTGTTCAAATGCGCAATACTCAGAACTCATGAAGTATTGGCTTTTCCCATTTTCCTGACCATGTCAATGATTTTCGAGATTTCGTTTGAACTTTAAAATGAACTTTTCTGTAATGCATACCTATTTAGTTCAACCAAACCTTCCGTGTATCTAACACTTGATGCATGACTTTAAAACTCCCCCAGAATCATGTCCTTAAACGAGGTCTGGGTCCAAGGCCTAAGATGTGCATTCTTTTATTGTCAGATTTCTTACAAATGAGAAAGGAGAGACATTCTTATACACCATTCAAGTGCCTGCGAAATTTGATCGTCAAAAACCGCTGCCCTCATTCATCGTCCGCTGGGATTGTTCAAAATGGATTCCACAATTGAGTCGTGACGCTGGACGTGAACCGTTAACACAGATGGCCGTAAGGTTTGTATTCCGACCTCGTACCCAGACCCTTTTTGCTTCCAACTTTGTGCACGGATCCTTTGTTTTTCCAACCTCGCACCCAGACCCTTTGTTTTGTCAACCTCGCACCCAGACCCTTTGTTTTTCAACCTCACACCCAGACCCTTTGTTTTTTCAATCTTGCACCCAGACCCTTTGTTTTTCAACCTCGCACCCAGACCCTTTGTTTTTCCAACGTCGTGCCCAGACCCTTTGTTTGGTTTGTACGGTACCTGTGGATGCATGGTGACGATCTCAGGAGATCGATCATGGTCTGAAATTATTTTTTTGGTTTTTCAACTTTTCAAAAGGTTAACAACGGTCCTTTAGTAGATTTCAAACGAGATCACTGTACCATGAAACGTCAGTTGAAAGCAAGTCCAATGTCTGACAATTCCTTCACATTTTGTTCGAGAATTTTTTCATACATTTGAACCGTACAGTAGGTCCAATTAATCGTAAACCAACTATAGTCATGTTGTCCGCAGAGATTGACCACAAACAGTCACAGAAATGGTGTGCATCTCCAATATCAGGCTCCGTATCTACCCGAGACCTATCTCATGGGGTCATACTTCCGGGGTTTACCCGAGGGTATTTTCACACGGGAGTTAAATCGTGTACTTCATGTAATTTTTAGTGATCAAGGTCGCTACGTTGCCGTAGGAACTGCATCCGGTTCCATTGCCGTTTATATAGCATGGAATTTAACGGTAAAACTTTTAAATCATCATTTATTGCATACGAGTTGACTGCTTATAATATACAAAGACTAGAACTCAGGAGTCTCGTGCTATTGTATCATTTGTTATCCTTCTTTAGCCTTTAGTATCCATTCAGCGAGTTCATAATATCTTTGTAACTGGCCTTTCATTTCTTCCACCGTCACCAGCGCTGGAGAATGCCGGGAAGGAGTTTGGATTGCTCACGATATCAGCTGATAACTCGTGTAAACTCGTCACCCTTGACAACAGAAGTAAGTCGTGCTCATTCCTCCTTACATGAAGTGGATGTATGCGGGTAGCTCAACGAATAAGTGCATTATTTATGCCTTCTCTAAGAACATTTGAGAAATTAACCTTCCTTGTAAACGAGACAAGTCTACTCAAAAGCAGCGAGCCTTATACGCTACAAGTCCCGGGCTTGTGACCGGTATAGAAGAGTTAAAAGGTGAAAGGTTTATCATAGATCAAACAACTGAATATTCCTGCTCATTTTTGTTTGGAAGCATGTTAAACAGTTCATATGGACAAATCTCGAATTCCATATTAAATATCAGTAACATAATGCGGTGTTAATGTTAGACAATACATCATTGCCCTTCAGTGAAAGCATCCCGCTTTCCACTGGAAAAGAATGAATCTAATATCGATGTTAAACATAGATTGTTACAAGCATGTTACAAGCTTGTTACTCTGCTATACCGGTCACAAGCCCGGGACTTGTAGCGTATAAGGCTCTCTGCTTTTGAATAGACTTGTCTCGTTTACAAGGAAGAGAAGTGGAAGGTTAATTTCTCAAATGTTGTTAGATAAGGTCGTTATTGCTTGTAGTTGTTTGGTATAGATAAGGTCGTTATTGTTTGTGGTTGATAGCATTATGCTATCATTCTTTTTGTTTTAGGCCTTCTAACGTTTAAAGTTGGCTTCAGTTTACGAGGAAAATCTCGAAAACATTCTTTGTCGTATTTGCCATTTAAAATGCCTTTAAACCACTTGGAATTTGCGAGGTTTTCTTATGATAAAGGTGTTTGAAATCTACTTAAATTTATTTTGACAAACACTCCGAACCCTTTTAAGATAGTTGTTTGCCGAGGTTTAATGGCGCTGCAATGGCCATCCGGTTAACTGTTAACATAGCCTCGGGTGCACTCGAAGCGGAATGTTGAAAAATTATATTTATCGTTGTGTCGTCATTGGAAAAACTGTCAGCTCTTCTCCTTTATTGAACTGCTATGGTTTTCCGGTTTAGAGTAAAGCATCTGCAGGGTAAATCATGCACGCGTCGCTTTTGCATGGAGTCATATCCACTGTATTTGTTTGCACTTTTGCGTATCAAAATAAGCAGTATAAGTTTGATTACAAGTGCTAAAAAGCCAATTTCGAAAGATTTTGAATAATTGCCCGGGGTAAACTATTTATATACGACATTTTCTCAAGCTTGTCATCGATTTTCCCCTTGAATATTGTGAGAGACACTTTTCACTATCAAAGATGTCTTGTACAGTTGTATGAACTCGAAATCTGAGGTATTTAATATTTGATTGGTGGAATTTTGATTCCACTCGAGTTCTCTTTGATCGTCGAAGTGTTTTTCGACCTTTTTTTTTTAAAGTTTTTGTTGGTAATGGATTTAACAATTAAAAATAGTCGCGTTTGTTTTCAAAGGTATTCGCGGTTTTTCTTCCTTAAATATTAGCTTATTTTAGAAAGATTAGCAAAGTCTTCTCAAAGATACCTGATGAGATTATACCATATCCGCATGACCTACAGTGGCGAATATAGAGTTGGGCAAGAATTACATAACACACAAGTGTTTATTCTTGCCCGTGTTTACATAAAAATAGAAACAAAAAAGCATCTTTTGAAAGCATTTTCTATTGAAAATTGTGCTGCAATGGTTTATTTTGCCTAGCGCTAGACATTATCAATACGCTATCACTTTACTTGAGAGTTACTTAAGCGCTGACAAAGGTATTATTTTATTTATAGAAGAGTTTGGAATCGTCTGGATAATAATTGGATCTGTTTTCTTGCTCTATCTGACGTTTTTGGCCTTGAGTTATTTTGGCTTTGATGTGTAGCGTCGGGTTTACGAGATTAAAGGTCGTTGCAGTGATGGAAAATTTGTTTGAATATAGCGAGGAGTTATTTGTGGATTTAATAAAGTATAGCAATGATGAAATGTTGAACGTGCGATTGAAGAAATGATGAATCGACTGACGTTAAATGGATGGACAGCATTGATTAATATAAATTATGTTGATTAATCAATAAATATAATAGCATATTTAATGTCTTATGTTGACTTATAAGGACTTCTCGGAACTTCTGAGGCTGATTTCGATGTAAAGAGTTGGGGTTGAGCTGATTGCCATTTTAGTTGAAAGCTTTACGTCTTGCGATTTCACGAAGCCTTATTAATGATAAAATTTTATAGATACTTTCGACTTAGAAAATTTCAAAAATTGTTTTCGTTTGGAAAACTATCTGTAATTGACCAATTGGTCTCATTTTTTTAAAAATGTTTATAGCTTCACGTTTCCCTCCACCCGTCCTTTTCTTGCATGCCTTTTTTCGTTTCTTAGGGAGCAAAGTCTTCTTCGAACGATTGAATGTAAATATCAGTTGCCAAATATGAACAAAGGATTGTTGGAATGCTAAAAATTTTAAGTTTTCCTTGCGATTTTCACTTAAGCTGTTAATGAATTGTAGCGTCGAATGATTAAAATGAGATGAAACAAAGTGATTTTATGAAACAAAAAAATGCTGATGTTGTTGACATAGATCACAGTTGTGTTGTCGTTTTAAACGACAATTTGTTCCAGTCTAATAGTTTTTTATATTTCACTCACAAAAAATATTTGCATTTGAAAATAAAGCTGACAAAAGAATCTTCGGTCTATATTATTAATCTTCTGACAGGTCGGAAAATCCCGTTTTCGACCCCTAAGCTGTAAAAATTCATAGAAATTCTAAGCGTAACACGCTGGGGCATGCAAACAGCAAAAAATGGAGTCGATTTTATGTTTAAATTTGCTGGAAATGCCTTTTAAGGTTTGAAAACGGCGTTCTTCCCCTTAAGTCTGTCAAGAATAAATGATGGGGCGCCATGCATGATTAACGAATATCTATTGTTGTAGGCTGCATTTCTCTCGGACGTCATATGTATTTATGCATATAAACAAAGGCTTTTTGAAAGCGGTCTCTCTTTTATTACAAACACAATTGAATTGAACAAGAATGCCTAATCGTCTGGGCTTATCTCGCTAGAATACAGGCGGTAGTATCTTCGCGTTTGCATTCGCTTTCGCAAGGGAGGTTAAGCGCGAAAACTGCCTGTAATTGCGTTGTTTTGAATTCCAAAAGCGCAGGGTGTAGCTTTTAAAGTTAAGCTTTGGAAATCCTATCAAACTATGCGAGAGAGGTAAGCTTCGAATTACATGAACATCCCCGTGTGACCCGTTAATACAGAGTTGAGGGAGCCAAAAATTCTTAAAGCGGCAACGTTTTAACGCCGTAGTGGAGAGAAACCACCCTAATAAATCAAACATTTGATTCTGAGAAGAGACACCGGGTTCATTTTCCTTCATATTTCCTTCTTTCAGACGAAGGAACCTTCACTCTATTATATCAAAGATATCGTCAAACGTAGATGTCGAACCATCTTCGATACAGGTATTTTGTTTCCATTATTCATAATGCTAGTCTACTGTGACGCGTGGGCAAGGTAAAACCGAAGAGAAGCGCGATGAAACGCTTTATAAACAAAAATTACGTTTTATTCAATGAATCCGGTCACAGCTTTGGCGTTTTATTGGAAATGAAATGGCAATTTCCCGTGTCCATCGTCTGGACGAATGGTTGCGTTTTTAAAAGCGTTCAATGATCGATGAGGGCTCTTCAGTTCGACGGTCAGGTATACTCGAATAACACAAAGCGCTAGTGGACTCGTATAAAATATGTTTACGTTTTCGGTATTCGGATGCTTGCAATTGAAAATATGAAACCCGAATGCTTTGTATGAAAGTGCTGTTTGTCTCCAAGTTTGTCTGTGTGTATGACGACAGTATAACAAATAAATATCGTTAGAAATAAAAACATGCCGGCAATGCCTAATGGCAGTTGAGGATGGATGTCAACAGCTTCTTTTTAAACCGTTAATATGGTAGGCAAATCTTTGCGGACGGTCAAAATTTTTTGGCTCAAATGGTTCGAAGTTAGCTGGCACCGTGCCTATATTGTAAATTATTACAATAAGAAAGTTGAAAAATCCCGATTGCTTTCCTTATTGAGAAAGGAACCACACAGCGAGTTGAATTAATATCCCAATAAACACAAGCTTGAGTTGATCACATCTTCCCTGAAGCAATGTCGTTAATACCAAAGCAATTTCTTGTTTACATTCTATAATACGTCAGTAGACTTAAAGTCAGCAAAGATTAAAAGAAACGAGAATTATAAAAGTCAGTTTCAATTAGAAGCGCAAAGGGACGAGATTTTGCAAGATTGGCTCGATGCGTTAAATATGATATTTTTCCATTTAGGTGCCAGATGATTCGCAAAATACACAAAATCACAGGTACGGCGAAATTTGATCCCAAACTAGCTTGAATAGTTATGGAGTTTTCAAATAGTCGCAGTTGCTAATCTTAAATCTTGAATTCTTTCATGTGGATTAAGGTATATATCCAAGAAAAGAATTTCAAAAATTATTTACTCGATTTTGATGCTTCTAGTGACGACAAAACATTTTCAAACATGAAAATTGTTGGAGAACACAATCAAGCTAAAACTCTACAAATGACAAGGTTCCAGGACCAAATTCCTGCACAAATCAAACACCACACAACCATGAACCAAGCCAATATCCAGCTCTGTGATACCATGGCGTCCCCTCCATTCATATGTGACCTTTGCTCTGTCGCATTCCTCACAAAAAGAGAGTTGACCCTTCATTTGATGTGTCATGGTATACATGTTGCGACAAATGTTGGTGGAGAAAAGGCGAAACCAGTCCGGTTTGTACGAGATCCACGGGAAATTGATGTGGATGAACCGCATTCTGTGATAAATCAAGGTTCGATTGATATTTTTATTCATTCATTCATTAAAAACACAATCTAGGTTAGATTACATGTGAGCAAACATTACCCCTCCCCCCTCCCACCGTGATTTTTTCTGTCTACAACACCAGGGGTGCATAATGGCAGGGGGGTGTATAAAACGTTCTGTCCAGGAAATAATAAAGAATGAAAAACTTGTTCTGGTTAAAATTTTGTCATTTTCTGTAAAATACACTCATAAACATAACAGGCCGTCTATTTTTTAAGATTGTTTCCTCCCCCCCCTAGCACTAAAACTTTTCTATGCCCTTACCATTTACCCTATGGACTTCTGTCTTTTATTGTGAAAGTTCAAAAATCACAATGTAAACTGTTTCCATATGCTGGATGTAGTTATTTTTGATTTTGCATGGTCTACACAGAATACAAACATAAAAATGGTTACTTATACTTGGCTTGCCGTACTTAAGCTCCTTTCCTGCAATGACTAGATTTCACCATTTCTTTGGTTTTCTATGAAGATCTTCCCATTTCAGAGAGAGAGAACGGAAAGGCAAACCCAGATCATGTAGTTGTGAACAGCGAGTTGAAAGTTGTTGATGTTCTTTCTCTCGCCACAGCAACCCGTGGTTTCAAAGAACCGGAAGCATTTGGTGTTCACTCTGTAAATGTTCAGTACCAAGAGGACACACATGCAGGGTTTATCAAACAAGGTTTGTGACACAACAGATATTTTTTTGTATCTCACTAACATGGAGAATCATATTTTTCTTCAATGATACAGACATCTTTCTCTTTAATACACACCTTTCTTTCATGGAGACCTACCTCTCTCTCTAAAATGGACGTCTCTCTTTGAAATGCAGACACCACTGTCCAATGCAGACATCTCTTTCTGTAATACTGAAAGGTTTCTTTAATGCTGACATTTTCTCTAGCAAAGACATCTCACTGTAATACACACAACTCTCTCTTTATTACAGACACCACTCTGTAATAAAGAGATCTCTCTAACACAGACATCTTTCTCAAATACATACCAGCATCTTTCTCCAATACAGACATCTCCCTCTCATACAGACATCTCTCTTTAATACAGACCTCTGCCTCTAATACAGACATCTCTCTCTAATAAAGACATCTCCCCCCAATACAGACATCTGCCTCTAATACAGACATCTCTCTCTGACACAGACATCTTTGTCAAATACATACCAGCATCTTTCTCCAATACAGACGTCTCCCTCTCATACAGACATCTCTCTCTAATACAGACGTCTGCCTCTAATACAGACATCTCTCTCTAATACAAACATCTCTCTCTAATACAGACATCTCCCCAATACAGACATCTGCCTCTAATACAGACATCTGCCTCTAATACAGACATCTCTCTCTAATACAAACATCTCTCTCTAATACAGACATCTCCCCAATACAGACATCTGCCTCTAATACAGACATCTGCCTCTAATACAGACATCTCTCTCTAATACAAACATCTCTCTCTAATACAGACATCTCCCCAATACAGACATCTCTCTCTAATACAGACATCTCCCCAATACAGACATCTGCCTCTAATACAGACATCTGCCTCTAATACAGACATCTCTCTCTATACAGACATCTCTCTCTAATACAGACATCTCCCCAATACAGACATCTGCCCCTAATACAGACATCTGCCTAATACAGACATCTGCCTCTATAATACAGACATCTCTCTCTAATACAGACATCTGCCCTAATACAGACATCTGCCCTAATACAGACATCTGCCTCTATAATACAGACATCTCTCTCTAATACAGACATCTCTCTCTAATACAGACATCTCTCTCTAATACAGACATCTCCCCAATACAGACATCTCCCCAATACAGACATCTCCCCCCAATACAGACATCTCTCCTAATACAGACATCTCCCCTAATACAGACATCTCTCTCTAATACAGACATCTCTCTTTAATACAGATATCTCCCTCTAATACAGACATCTCCCTCTAATACAGACATCTGCCCTAATACAGACATCTGCCCTAATACAGACATCTGCCCTAATACAGACATCTGCCTCTATAATACAGGCATCACTGTAATACAGACATCTTTCTCTAGTAATCTAATATTTCTCCATCCAGTTACCATGCTGAAAAGAAAGAAGAAGGATATACATGCGAACTGTGTGGAAGATTTTATAATCAAAAACGTAAACTTCGTACTCACCTACGAAACAGGCACAAAGGCTTTCGTCTTCAGGAGGATGAGGGGTATATGTGTTGGCAATGTTGGCAAGCGTTTCCTGAGATAAAGATCTTGGAAGAACATATTGTACAAGTTCATGGTCAAGGTTAGTGTATAAAATAAGATAACGTGTGTCAGTGTAGGTAGTGATGAATGAACAACAGAGAACAAGAACAGTCTTTACACTATCTAAAATATATAAGAAATAAGATAACGTGTGTCAGTGTAGGTAGTGATGAATGAACAACAGAGAACAAGAACAGTCTTTACACTATCTAAAATATATAAGAAATAAGATAACGTGTGTCAGTGTAGGTAGTGATGAATGAACAACAGAGAACAAGAACAGTCTTTACACTATGTAAAATATATGAGAAATAAGATAACGTGTGTCAGTGTAGGTAGTGATGAATGAACAACAGAGAACGGAGAACAGTCTTTACACTAACTAAAATATATAAGAAATAAGATAACGTTTGTCAGTGTAGGTAGTGATGAATGAACAACAGAGAACGAGAACAGTCTTTACACTATCTAAAATATATAAGAAATAAGATAACGTATGTCAGTGTAGGTAGTGATGAATGAACAACTGAGAACGAGAACAGTCTTTACACTATCTAAAATATATAAGAAATAAGATAACGTATGTCAGTGTAGGTAGTAATGAATGAACAACAAAGAACAAGAACAATCTCTACTAAACTAAAATATATAAGAAATAAGACAACGTATGTCAGTGTAGGTAGTAATGAATGAACAGCAGAGAACAAGAACAATCTTTACTAAACTAAAATATATAAGAAATAAGATAACGTATGTCAGTGTAGGTAGTGATGAATGAACAACAGAGAACGAGAACAGTCTTTACACTATCTAAAATATATAGGAAATAAGATAACGTGTGTCAGTGTATGTAGTGATGAATGAACAATAGAGAACGAGAACAGTCTATACTACCTGTAACATGTAATTTCAAAATGTTTTTCTATTGTTTTAAAAAGACAGCCGGCGTCAAAATTCAACATGGCGACCATTCACACAGCCTTCAGCGCTTCCTCTAGACGACATAGACGGTGAAGGTGGAAGTCCAGAGCTGAGCCCCACTCCTGTTGAAAACAGACGTACTAGTAGCGAAAGTGATGTAGTCCAAAGTCTAAAAAGAGTCAATTCAGGTCATCATTATGAAGATGGATCACCTGGGAAGAAACCATGTCCCTCAACAGGAAATGGCATCATCAATGTTGCCGAGGTGAAAAGTCATTTCCTCCTCTGTGTATGGTTGAAACATTACATTGGGAAAGGTTTTTGAAGGGTCGATCATTGAACTGCATCGATAGTCAACTATGGCACAAATCACCCTCCCCACCCCACCCCCTTGAACACAAGAAGCCATTGTTTTGTTTCTAAAATACTCCTTCCATTCAACTAAAATACATGGAACGCTACCTGTAATACAAAACCTATTAATTTTTTGAAGCCGCGATTTTACCCTAGACACTTGAGATTTTACCCCAGACATGCGTGTGTAGTCAATCAATTATTACTCCGCGAGAGAATCTCGAAACACTACACACGCGTGTCTGGGGTAAAATCTCGCGTGTCTGTTGTAAGATTTGGCTCCAGTTATCTGCTGAAGGTAGCGTTCCATGTATTTTAGTTCAATGGGTTGATATGTCGTGTGGGTACCAGTCCACGCGCATTTTGATTGATTATTTATAGGGCTTGTAAAACGAATATTTTGCTGTTGAAATCGTATTTAACATTGAAGAGCACTCTTAAAATGACAGTGCATTTTCTAAAATAGTTTTAGTCGTATCTCTTTCCTTAGTGCGTTGTGTTTTCACGTAACTTTCTATTTTAGGTGAATGGAAAAATTGTTGTGACAAACACACCGTTGCCTGTGAAAGCCACTCATTATCCCCAGGCGAACAATGTTAACCCTCTTGGTACTAATGATTCCCTGCCTGTGGCTGCTGTTAAACCTACACAGAAAGATCTCAGCTCTTTGTCTACTTTAGTATATGGAAATGACGGCAAGGAAGTTGATAATGGAGTGACAGAGTTTGGGCAAAATGTTCCGGCTGTAAACACGGAGTCAACTGCTGATATCTCGAAGAACGTTGAAGGCTGTTCTTCGAAAGTGTTTTGCCCCGTTTGTGGATTGTCTTTCAGTAATAAAGCCATTTTGGATTTTCATATTTCAGACATGCACGACAAAACTTTACGCTGTTTCTACTGCTCGGCTCCCTGCGATAACAAGGATATTTTGTCCTTGCACATAAAGACTGTTCATACAGAAGAAATGAAAAGCGGACGCTGCCCTGTATGTCAATGTAAATGCCTTACTGAATTACATCAGCACATCGCTCAATATCACGGTAAAGATTTTCTCTCGCGTAATTCCCCCGAGAACGTGTTATCCACGTGTCCCATATGCAACGTCACGACCACCGATTACTATCATCTCCGCTGGCACATATTACGGGAGCATCGCGGAGACGAGCTAACCAAAGAGCTTCCTGACGGCTTAAGAGAAGAAGCATGCAGTGATAGCGGGAGTTGTGAGAGCAATGAGGGTTCCCAAATGATTAATGGTAATGTAGGTAAAGGTTTATCGGGGAACAATGGGGAACATGGACTTAATGAGGAAAACACTTCAGGCTTAGAAATTGTATTTGTGTCTGACAAAAATGGAAAGTCTGAAGAGATTAAAAAATGCGCGGGAAAATCGCTAACCAATGGTGTTCTCTCTAACCACGCGGTGAACTCTGATTTGTCAAAGCCTTTGACCAATGGCATTCATGCGGTTAGTAGCGCAAGTCACGATTGGCCAATTAACGGGAACGATGCGAAACACGAGTCAGCGGTTAATCACGTTACAGCAGACGTACAATCAGTGAAGGAGAATGGGGAAACAAGTAATGACAAGCATGGATATGATAGGATTAATAGCGATACCACTGCCGTAGAGAACGAAAGGAAAACTACAGAACATGACTGTGAGAGTATGAACATAGACACATGTATATTTTGTTTCAAGACTGTATCAAAGGATAATCTTACATCCCATCTTCAAGCAGACCACGGACTTGTCAATGTATACAACTGTTCACTATGCTCCATTACGGCCAAAAATTATGTAGAAATTTTTCAACATTTCTGCCTCATGCATTTCCATCCGACAGATTCATGCACTAATGACGTCATCCCCAAGTGTCAGAAATGTGACATCACTTTCCAAAACGTTGATCATTTGAAGAAACATGCCTCGGCGCTCCACTCGTACCAGATCTCCAGGAAGGACGCGGCCGGGGAAACATTCAAATGTCGTCATTGCAACATCGTCTTCGAGAAAGAGATCGACGCGCAGAAACATTTCAATGTCTACCATTTGCATCGCGTGCGTTTTAAATGCGAGTCCTGTCGTATGGGTTTCACCACGCGACATGATTTCCAAGAGCACGTTGCCTGCAACCACCCGGAGTTGGTGAAAAGCTTCTGCCCGGTATGCGGGCTGGGTTTCGAGGTGAGAAGTGACCTGGATGAACACGTGTCAGAGATGCATCGAAGTAAGGCTAAATATCTCTGTGCCGAATGCGGCAACGAGTTCGCAGATCGTTTCCACGTTCATCTTCACATCCGGTCCAACTGCTGCGTTGCGTGGGCGGACAGGAATTTTGAATGTCTTGATTGCTCTACAAATTTCTCGTCGATTTCCGAACTCCGTATTCATTGTAAAGTGAGCGAGTGCAAACAGACTATCATAAAAAACTGAGGTGTTATTTTCTTGTTTCTTCGTGTAACTCGCGATGCATTTCGCGAAGGGTTACATCAAGTAACAGTCATGTTGATGTAAGACGACCGCTGTCATTATGCGGGCAAATCACTCCTGCTTTTAAAGGTGAGATCAATTCGCGGGTTGGGGTATTTTACATTTGGTGGTAAGCAAATTTATGAAAGATTTTTTTGATTTGGTACCTTTCTCTACTTCATAAGTTACAAGAAACCGACCATGTTTTTTTATGACATCAGTGTAATTCACTGTTAAAAGATAATATTTCGACTACGTTTGAAGTAGAAAGGTGCTTTTCCCTTAACGACTGTTTGTGCAACAACAAACAAGATTTTCGTCGTACTATTGCTGAATTTTGACGAGTCCTGTTCGGACGAAACCATGTAGTAGCGTTGTTATTTATTGAATGTACTGACAAGAACTCGGGAACTTCGTTCGCTTAGAATTTTTTACGGTTAAGTTATTGGAAATTCCTGGTTCGACTGTTGAACGGAAGGTGATTTGGGTGTTTTAGTTCGATTTGAAAATCTCTCCGTTTTACTTATTGCTAAAGTCCGTGCACCTAGGAACATTTTTATTTCAGGCAATGATAACCTGCGTACGGGTGTATGCAATGTTGAAAAAATTCTTTCCCAAGAAACGCTGCTTCGTACAAGCTCCAGAGAACTGCTTTCAATTCCGTTTTGTATCATCTTTTATGGAATTTTTATGATTTTTGGCTGAATGAACTTAGACACAAAATGCAAGCAACTATATTAAAGATACACCTCGGCTGTGAATAATTCGTTCCACAAAATCTTCTCAAATTAGGTATTTGAGAATTGAAATAACAAAGTGCCATTAATTTTCGGTGAAGTAGTATAATTTATGCGAAATCTCAAACGGATGTGACGTATGCAGGGGCAAACTTCTTCAACATTGCATACAAACCTGATACACACGAGAAGTATGGATCTATGACGTAATCTATGGTGACACGCAAATTCCTCACCCCTCCCCCCTTCCTTTCCACCAATTGTGTTTAAAACAGTTTCTTAAGCAAGAGATGTGATCAACACTCCACGCTAGGCCGATGCCGATTCTTATAAAATGTTCTTGCCACTCGTTTCTACGTCATGTGTCACGTCATATGTTACGTCATATGTGACGACATATGTGATGTGTAGTTAAGACTAAATGAAATAGACAATAGCTATGACCTCCCCCACCTTCCGTAAAATAACAGTCGAATCCGGATCTGTTTCCCAAGTGTGTGCGAATTTGTGAAGTTTTTTGGACTGCTGACGAAGCTTAGGAAAGCTCAGCTTTATAGATATTTATGACGACATAGTTGTTGTATTAAAATTGTGGAAATGAAAGCATGTATTGTGTGTATATTGTCTTTTTGTAAAACCCTCCTTTATATGTATGGTTTTATCCAGTGCTGTAGAAGTGGGGGCTTGGGGGAGGAGACCCCTTCTACCTTTGAAATGGGTAATTTTTCATAATTTCATGGCTTCAGCTTCGTCAAGAGAACCCCCCTCTGATAAATTTAGTTCTACAGCACTGTTTTTATTCGTCTTAAAAAGACCATCTTGACTTATCCTTTTGAGTTCATAAAATCGAAGACGATTGACGTGAAGACTTAGGAAAAGTTCACCTACCAGCCTGAATGTTTCTATTTTTTGTCAAATTATAAAACTGCAGTTGATTCAATGAGAAATCTCAATAATTGAGACAGTTTCTTGATTGTTGCCGTATGGCTGCGGTGAGATATAAAGAGTTAGGACGAAATCTGATTTTTTTCTACATAATGTTGACGTGTGCCATCGTTTGACTGTGGCTTTTGACGCTACTTGTTGGATTCTCGTGTCCATTATCACAATTTGCTTTCCGTTGGCTACATTTTATTTTTGGGCCCGCTTCAAACATCGCATTTTACATGAGCCGAATGCATTTAAAACAAAAGAAATGATATAAAATTACTCATTATCTTTTGTTTTAAATGTACTCGACTCATGTAAAATGCGACGTTAGAAACAGGCCTAACAGAGGGATTCTCAAGTCAACAGAACAAATGGGGCTTTGAGTTTTGAGACGCTCGCTAAGTCATGTTCCATGGCACTTCTTGAGCAAATCCTATTCCGTTTCCTATACATTCTTTGGGCGATCGTGTACATGAAATAAAATTATATAAAATAGTAAATATATTTCAAATAGCTAAATACTCTTTTAAATATACATAAATAATCACTTTTAAAAGTTTAAATCTTCATAAAAAGTTTATATCCCTGCGCGCGCGTCGCAAAGACCTCGATCTTCACTTCGTTTCTCGATGCGTTAATCTAAACGAAGCAGATATGCGTGAATCGATTGAAGAATCCGAGTTTCGCTGTTGTTCGTGTAAATCATTCGACTCATTCCCACTCCCCTCTTCTTTATCCTCCGACGAGAAAAATTTACACTTGTCTTCCATAACGTGTTTCGTGGACTTTTCCTCGCAGGAACTGTTCAAACACGCGTTCAAAACCGATGGATTCAATTTGTAAAAGTCAAAAAAGGTCTTCGCCACCTGCCTTCCGAGTCTGTGATACATGTCATCTGTGTATGGTCGTGTCACCTGACCATATCCGGTGACGTAGCCAGCAAACGAAACTTCCAGAGTATAGCAGTGAGCAGCCGTATTAAGGCTGTTTCCCAGATACCGGCGCCCAGTCCCCGCCTTCGCGGCATCGCGATTTAGTGACGTGTTTGACAGCGAGAAATCTCCAGCATTGTTGAATAGAAGTCTTGGAAAGACCATTTGCCTTTCCAATCTCTGCTCGTCGTCATACAAATTACCATACATGAAGCTATTATTTAAAGTCGAGTGAGCATGGATGTCAATAAAAATCAACGTTCGAGACTTCATCTAAACCAAGTATTAGGTTTTTGGCAGCTGCTATGCTAGGATGCGCCCATGCCGTGGGCTCATTCCAGTGACGATTCAAATCGAAACCCAATAAGGACGAACGATAGTTACCCAAGACGACTCCGTCAGGATTCAACATAGGTATGATCTTGAACACAATGTTGTCACGAAGCATGCGCGCTATGGGATGTGCGCTGACCAGAAAATCGATGATTCCCTGACAAACGAAGGAGGATGGCGTTTCACCTAAAAACATTGAATGTCCTTCAAACAAAGTCAGATAACTTGATTTGGCTTTGTGAAGAATCGCTAAAGTCTGTTCTCGTTCTCTGTTGTTCATTAATCACTACCTACACTGACACACGTTATCTTATTTCTTATATATTTTAGATAGTGTAAAGACTGTTCTTGTTCTCTGTTGTTCATTCATCACTACCTACACTGACACACGTTATCTTATTTCTGATATATTTTAGATAGTGTAAAGACTGTTCTTGTTCTCTGTTGTTCATTCATCACTACCTACACCAGCACACGTTATCTTATTTCTTATATATTTTAGGTAAAGACTGTACTCGTTCTCTGTTCATTCATCACTACCTACACTGACACACGTTATCTTATTTCTTATATATTTTAGATAGTGTAAAGACTGTTCTTGTTCTCTGTTGTTCATTCATCACTACCTACACTGACACACGTTATCTTATTTCTGATATATTTTAGATAGTGTAAAGACTGTTCTTGTTCTCTGTTGTTCATTCATCACTACCTACACTGACACACGTTATCTTATTTCTGATATATTTTAGATAGCGTAAAGACTGTTCTTGTTATCTGTTGTTCATTCATCACTACGACACTGACACACGTTATCTTATTTCTGATATATTTTAGATAGTGTAAAGACTGTTCTTGTTATCTGTTGTTCATTCATCACTACCTACACCAGCACACGTTATCTTATTTCTTATATATTTTAGGTAAAGACTGTACTCGTCTAACTATCTATCCGTACATCATACCTGGATGAACTCTGGCCGTGAGAAACACGATTCTCTTCCGTCCACCAAAACCACTACCCTTTGACGTGATCGTCAACAGTTCAACCTTTCTTTTTTGAACAGAAAGGCACAACTGCTCGCGACGAAAAAAGTCAACACCACGATTTTGCAATTGGTTCAGATACTTCTGCAGTCTTGTATACGAGTAGGTATAACAATAAGCAAACTGATAGATTTCGTCGCTTCGATCGAAGCAAAACGCAAAAGACATGACGTAATTTTTCCTATGATCAGGGCAACGGTAATAGAACACATTTTTCGATGGAATTCTCTGCCATTTTGGGCGACTCGATGATTTGACGACGGGACTCATACCATCACGATAGAGACTTTTTGTTTTGCTGAAGTTCACTATGTTGAAGATGACGCGTTGGTACGATGACGCATTCTTTACCGTAAAATTAAACCACATTCGAAATCTGTTGATGGATATAAATAGACACGAAACTTTGTGGTTAAGTATTGGTTTCTCTTACACTGTTTACAGTATGTCGGCAAAAAAGTTTAAGACTTAATGTTCTCTGTTGCTCATTCATCACTACCTACACTGACACACGTTATCTTATTTCTTATATATTTTAGATAGTGTAAAGACTGTTCTTGTTCTCTGTTGTTCATTCATCACTACCTACACTGACACACGTTATCTTATTTCTTATATATTTTAGATAGTGTAAAGACTGTTCTTGTTCTCTGTTGTTCATTCATCACTACCTACACTGACACACGTTATCTTATTTCTTATATATTTTAGATAGTGTAAAGACTGTTCTTGTTCTCTGTTGTTCATTCATCACTTCCTACACTGACACACGTTATCTTATTTCTTATATATTTTAGATAGTGTAAAGACTGTTCTTGTTCTCTGTTGTTCATTCATCACTACCTACACTGACACACGTTATCTTATTTCTTATATATTTTAGATAGTGTAAAGACTGTTCTTGTTCTCTGTTGTTCATTCATCACTACCTACACTGACACACGTTATCTTATTTCTTATATATTTTAGATAGTGTAAAGACTGTTCTTGTTCTCTGTTGTTCATTCATCACTACCTACACTGACACACGTTATCTTATTTCTTATATATTTTAGATAGTGTAAAGACTGTTCTCCTTCTCTGTTGTTCATTCATCACTACCTACACTGACACACGTTATCTTATTTCTTATATATTTTAGATAGTGTAAAGACTGTTCTTGTTCTCCGTTGTTCATTCATCACTTCCTACACTGACACACGTTATCTTATTTCTTATATATTTTAGATAGTGTAAAGACTGTTCTCCTTCTCTGTTATTCATTCATCACTACCTACATTGACATACGTTATCTTATTTCTTATATATTTTAGATAGTGTAAAGACTGTTCTCCTTCTCTGTTGTTCATTCATCACTACCTACACTGACACACGTTATCTTATTTCTTATATATTTTAGATTGTGTAAAGACTGTTCTCCTTCTCTGTTATTCATTCATCATCACTTATCAAACGGACACACGTTATCTTATTTCTTGTATATTTTAGTTAGTGTAAAGACTGTTCTTGTTCTCTGTTGTTCATTCATCACTACCTACACTGACACACGTTATCTTATTTCTTATATATTTTAGATTGTGTAAAGACTGTTCTCCTTCTCTGTTATTCATTCATCAACAATTATCAAACGGACACACGTCGTGCATTGTTCATTTAAAATAGATGTATCATGTATGCAATATGAAAAGTCTGCATTATATTACTTTGCTTTTCATGTTCACTTCTGGATCAAAAGACATAGATTATCAATAGTTTTTGCACTCAAATTAAGATGAAATAAGCAAGAAGACAACCTCGAGTTGCAAGTGTCGGGGCGGACAAACAGATCGTACTCAAAACCAGTGATTGCATCAACTCGGCCAAGATTTCCACTTTCAAAATCAGCATCGAAAATCAAAATTCCTTTACGGACTTTGCCATCATAATCCACAGGCTTGGCGGCATAATTTGAGAGATTTCCTAGCGGTTGTTCTAAGCTCTGGAACATTGCGTTTTGTTCGTAGTCCCTGTCGTTGTTTGCTGAATTAATCCCATAATCTGACAATGATGCCTGACCCGCCATATTGAATATGTGTTGTCATAACAACAAGTAACGACTTGCAAATTATTTCTTCTGAATTATTTTGTTCGGAAACTCGGAAATCGTAATTTTGGTGCAAATCTTATTTCATTCTGCAATTTGATATTATCTATAAAGTAATATTAGTCAGTTTTAAAGACATTAAGCAAGTGGAATAATGAGAAAAAAGCGAAATACTTCTTAATGAGCCCAGGTAGGTAATAAGCATTAATGTGCAAAGTTATCCTCAAGTTACCCCTAACCTCATGTATGCTGTGTGGCTTTTATGAATGATGTTTGTTAAAGTACGTCCATGCATGGATTTTTTTAGAAAACGTGATTATTCCTGATGATTTTCATTGTTATTTAATTATTAAAATTTTTAATTCTGCTAAAAAATACCGGGACAATTGACAAATAAATGAATTAACGAATAAGAGTGAGCCGCTAAATTATCATCAGATGTCCCTCAATGTACCCGTATTCTCTACAAGAACGTGTCTCGAAAGGAGAAGAATATTTGTTCAATTATTGTGTGAAAAATGGCTAAAACATCAAAACGCAAAGCCAAAATGAACAGAAAGATCAACGAAAAGAGTAAAGGCAGCAGTACAAACCCAGGTTCGTACAGATAACGCGTTTTATCTGTAAAATATTAGTCTTCTTATGAAGTTAAAAATTATATTTATATTCAATCTGTTAATCCACGTGGGGGAAGGCTCGGCTTAAATTTTACAAGTGCTTGTGAATTTTCTTTCTTTCATAATGCATTTTTTGTAAGTTATTAGCAGTTGATAGACTACCCCAATTCAAAGAAACAGACCAGACTGTACAGAAAAGCAGTTGTGTTCCCCGAAATTTGTCAAGTGACAAGTTTTGATTGTTGATATTTTCCGGTTTTCTACTCCTGAGATCTTGGCAAAAACCGAGATACTCCGCAGTTTTGAAACAAGGCTACTGCCTGAAAATACACAAGTAATACAACTGCACACGACATGGCAAAGCACAAACACAAACTTTTTACACTAAAATAATTTGAAAAGATACCCAGGATCATGTGTGGCCAGAATAGCTTGAAAACAAAATTTAGGATGTGAAATATCATCCAATACCATGCTTTCCCATGGGTAAAGCAAGCGGAGAATGTCTCTTCACCCCTCCCTTTGCAATCTCTTCTATTATATGCTATCAGTAAAGTAAATGGTTTGAACCCGGGAGTATCGTTACATGTTTCTAAATGATGATCGTCCAGGTTAATAAGGTCCTGAGAAGGACTGTTTTTGTTGTTGTTGACTGACGTTTACTCCTCATTTGACTCTGAAGATGACTACCGCTAAGGTTGTCGAAACATCAGTCAACAACAACAAAAACAGTCCTTCTCAGGACTTTATTAACCTGGATGATCATCATTTACAAACATGTAGTTATGCTATCAATGCTGTAGAAGGGGGGGGCGCTTGAGGGAGGAGCCCCCTTCTACCTTTGAAATGGGTAATTTTAAAAGGGCACTATTGATGAAAACGTCAAGAGAGCCCCCAATCTGATAGATTTAGTTCTAAAGCACTGATTGCTATGAAACACTGTATAGGTTTTGAAGTGTTTTTAATGGCTACACCTTCGTGTTATAAAAATCATTATGCATTACAAATAATTTCTCATCTGGCAAATCACTGGCCATCATTCAAAACTAAACATTCTACATTCCATAGATACACATACCAAGAAAGATGGTGGACAAAATGCACGAACAAAGAATACAGTGTCAAGGCTAAACATGTACCGTGACGAAGGCAAACCTACTAGAAACAGGCATGGCAAAATCATTAAACCTGCAGCATTTCAATCTCGAGCTGTTTCCGGAGAGGTTGCTCGTGTTGAACCAAACAGAAAATGGTTTGGTAAGAATCTTAGACATCTATGACCAGTTGCTTGTGAAATAGGCTTAAAATCATCCCACAACAAGGGACTTTATGGGACTTTTGAGGATGACTTGAGTTTATTAACATTGTTTGGTTTTTGGTGACAAGCCTGTCATTGGCATGTCTTCATATTTTATACATGGGTGTTGCTAAAAATTGTAAGTGGGGGTGAGGTGAGCTGGTGAAGAAGTTATGTAAGACAAATATGGCTCTGGTATTTAGGGTGATCTGGTAGTGCAGCTATCAAAGGTGGTGTACAAAGTTGAAACATTGTCCAGAAAAACTCTGTTTTCCTATATTACTGATCAGTGTGCGAATTAGTTGAGAAGAAACAATGTGCAATTTTTTTTTTGACAAAAGTGTTTCTTTAGCATAAAATCAAAATTCCCTTTGGTTTATTCTTCAAATTTGGTTTATTTAAGTTTTTTTGTCTTCTTTTAACAATCAAAATCAAAATGTTTTCTGATTTTACTGAAAATACTCAAAATAGCTATGATGCCACAAGCAGTACGTAATGGTTTAAAAAAAACGCAAATGCAAAAATTGACATTAATAATGTATGACACCCCTATTGTCATAAGCATATAAGCACCATGTATGTAGACTGTTGACTGACTTCCCAGTCTCAGTGACAACATCTTTAAATTTGATGACATTGTGTCAACATGGATTTTAATGTCGTGCAGCGCACTTGTTTTTAAAGTAAAGATCAGTAAAGATTAAGCTTGAAAACTTTGTTCAATTTCTGTGGTGGTAATCAATAATGAAGTTTTTTGCATATTGTTTGAAAAAGTGATGTGCAATTGTTTTCACTCTAGCTAAAACGATGTGCAAATTGCACATTGCACACCGTTAATTCGCACACTGATACTGATTGGTTTTGCTAAAAATTCAGGGAGTTCAACGTTAACCAAATCCCTAATATGATGTTTGGAGGGTGTAGCACATCCCTGCTTACCCCTCCCCCAGAAAATCTCTAAATGAAACCTGGCATTCTTAAACAAAAGATCCAAAGTATTCATCGTTAACAAGACCTCCGATTATTGATCATTAATATCTGTTGATTTCTGGAAAATCATCTTTTTTAATTTCCTAGGAAATACTCGTGTGATTACCCAGAATGCTTTGCAAACATTTCAAGTGGAAATGGGTAAAATCTTGAAGGATCCATACAAGGTAAAGTCTTAAGTTAAATAGATGCGTATGTTTCATGTGTTGTCATCAACGGAAGAAAAGTTATTATCTTCTGTATCTTTAGGTTATAATGAAACAAAGCAAGATGCCGTTGTCACTCTTACATGACAGAGCAAAGGTGTTGTTTTAATACAGTATTGATGTCAGTTGCAGTCGTAACCATGTGACACTTGGTGTCAAACCAAGTTAAGTTGGAACAAACCCCCCTGAACAGATCACAGCAATTACTGGCACCTTACAAACGACTTATTCACAATACAAACAAACGATCAACTAAAAACATTACACTTCACACTAATTCACAATGACAATACGCAATTGACACCCACACATTTCCTGTACACACAATACAATGATGTAAGAACCAGATAACAAATACGGCTAACCTGACGTTTACTCCTCATTTGACTCTGTAGATGACTACCGCTAAGGTTGTCGAAACGTCAGTCAACAACAACAAAAACAGTCCTTCTCAGGACTATACCAACCTGGACGATCTACATCTACAAACATGTAATGATACTCCCGGGTTCAAACCATTTACTTTAAACCAAGGAATGTCTGACATCCTTAATATTTTCCTTTTCTTGCTACTTTATTTGCAGGTGGCTTGCCCATTTACTTTTACTGACCATTTTCTTTTCAGACTGCTCGGGTTCATTTACTGGATACTGAAAGTTTCAGCACAACGTTTGGCCCTAAAGCTCAGCGAAAACGACCCACAATCATGGCAGCTGACGTTGAGGTATTTTGTATTTTATTAACTTGGTGCGAAAACATATATATGTAACATATTTTTGTTTTTAGGCCCTTGTTTCTCAAGTTGATGATTCTAGAGGTTTGTTTGCTCGTTAGTGTATTTCTTTCAAGTCTCAGGGATTGAGGGTTCTTGCCGTCTCAACCCTGACTTATGGCCAGGCACGGATAAAACATTTCACTTTCTCAATTCAGGCAGCAAATTTCTCAAATGAATATTTTCTGTAAAATATTTTCATCAATAATGTTTGAAAACAAGTGTTGTCGCAAGGGATATTGCTAACTTCACGGAATACAGATTAAAGATTGATTTGCTTAGTGTTTTTATACATCAGCATTCTAGAACTAGTCAATACTTTTGAAAAATTTCGTGCATTGTACAAAATCAAAAGAACCAACAAAATCTAATCAAAATCAAAGCAGTTCCTTCCTTAGAAAGTTATCCCGAATCCATCGCGGGCTGCCAAATCTGTTTTCTCGCGTTCTTTTTTGTATGGTTACCTTGTAGTCATTAAACCGTTAAATTGAGAAAATAGAAAGGCTTTCACGTTGTACTTATCATCAACTTTATTCATTTCTTTAAAGTTTATTGTTTTGACAGTGAGCGAACAACAAATACTTTATATAGCATAAACAAACTTGCCGGCTGACTACGGAACTTGCCGGCTGACTACGACACCAGTGAATTATGCGCGTTTATACCAAAAGCCATGACCAGCCGACAATTTAAAGAAATATGGTATAAAACAAATTCCGAAGAAATAAGACATCTTGAGATTGCAAAATATGCATCAAAACAAGACGAGAAGTGAACTGTAAATTTTCGACTTTATTTCAAAGTCATCCTCAGACAGAATGAGGTCGTCCTCAATCTGTTAAAAGTCATCCTCATTCTGTCTGAGGATGGCTTTGAAATAAAGTCGAAAATTTACAGTTCACTTCTCGTCTTGTTTTGATGCATATTTTGCAATCTCAAGATGTCTTGCTTCTTCGGAATTTGTTTTATACTATATGCGCGTTTGTTTGTTTTGCTTCTTAAAGTTGCAATTTTCTGATTCAGTGTGTATTTCAAACAAAAACCCGACAAATTGTTTACTTATCTTTTTGTATTTCAACTTTTTTGTAAACGCTTTCTTACTTGGGCAGTTTTCTTCTTTCAGAAAACTACGACTCAAATAAAGACATGGATCTGACGAAGGATGAACCAGATTCAACGTAGGAATACAAAATGCTTTCTTTTTCCATTTCTCTTAGTTTGATAAATGATAAACAAGACTACCAAATATTTCAATTTTTTTTGCAACAGATCACTTGCCATAGAGTCAGTTTTCAGCAAAGGACAATCGAAGCGAATATGGAATGAATTATATAAGGTTTGTAACTTTTTATTGCAAAGTTTGCAGGAAAAGTAACAGTTTTAAAAAATGCTTACATTAAATCTCCGTTTATATAATCGAAGTTAATATTTCATTGCGACAAAATGTGCATGAGAAATAAATTTCCTAAACGTTATTTTGGTCAGTTTTTTATTCAAAATGAATAAAAATTTCTTAAAAGAAAAAGCATAGAAAGTGTGGTTCTCTTTAGACTATACAAATGGTTTGGCTAATTAAATGTTGTCATCATAAAAACTTTATTAAAGTCTTGAACTTAGTTATTTATTTCAACTTCAACATCAAATGAGACAAGAAAGCAGATAGTCCTTGCGCGCCATGAAACAATTCATGGTTCGCTCATGATGAATGAAAATTGTACGTAAGAAAGTTAAATCTTGAAAGATACAGACCAGTCCTCATGATGAATGAAAATTGTACGTAAGAAAGTTAAATCTTGAAAGATACAGACCAGTCCTCATGATGAATGAAATTTGTACGTAAGAAAGTTAAATCTTGAAAGATACAGACCAGTCCTCATGATGAATGAAAATTGTACGTAAGAAAGTTAAATCTTGAAAGATACAGACCAATCAAAAATGTATCATTCACACATGTTTAAGTTGCCTTGAATTATAAGTAAAAGAAGTTTCCTTGGATATTTTGGATTTTCTATGAGAAGAACTCTAGGAAAAACAAAAGATAAAATTCAAAAGCAAAAAACCCCGTTTTCGGTCCATGCTTCCCGATACCTTCTTAAGCGCAAGGCACTAGAACGCCGCATGTTAACGTTTCGGTAAGAGATTTCGGCCCCTCCACGCTATCCTACTTGGGAGATGCCAAAGCAAGTTTCCGCCCATCAGACCCTGAGATCACCTGCGATAGGCTTTGCTCAGGGTACGCAGGGAGAGTGCGGTCGCCACCGAAGTGTGGGCCCCTAAGCCACTGCATACTATATCGCACCCAGCGTCCACTGCTAGTTGACATCTACTATACCTAATATTGGCTTTATATATATATACAAAAATTCAGAGGCTCACGAAAGTTGTGGGATTATTAAAGTCCTACTGCGCATGCGCAGATCATTTCTTTAATAATTTGCGACTAAGTGAGTTAATTGACACAAATGTAGTGCAAGTACATATAGTTGGTCGTTGTCATGACTATGAACAATTAGGCAGGCGCTAGATGGAAGTATCGTACGATTGGCATGTTTCAACAAATCCAGTTTTGAACTCACTACCTGAAAGACCAGCCCAGCGTGCTCCCATCGTACGTAAAAGGAAAGTAGAACCGAGAAATGAAAGAGATGCGTGAAAAATTTCATGGTAGATTTAAATAACTAATCAAGGGGATTTTTTAACTTTGCGCTATCCTTGCATCCTTAGTTTGATGATGCACAATTATTGATGTTGCCTAATTGAATTCAATGTTCTGAAATTTATAGGTTATAGATTCTTCTGACGTCCTTCTGCAGGTGGGTGTTGCTCTGAATATTTAGTATAAATGTGATTGGCCCGCATAAAAATTTTATTGAGGTCATGAATAAGGTTAGGGTTAGGATTAGGGATCGGGTTCGGATTAGACTTAGGGTTAGGGATCGGGTTACGGTTAGGGTTAGGATTAGGTATCGGATTAGGGTTGGGTTAAGATTAGGGATCGTAACGTTTCGTCTTTAACTTAAGATGTTATGAGACTGTAAGTGAATTATATGTGAAGATTAATGTACTAAATATAAGATGTTTACATTACAGTTATTGCTAGATAGTAAAATAATGATGACGATCGTGAAATTTTGTGCGTTAATATGATAACTGCTAAAATTGAGTTGAGTGAAGTTAGATAAGGTTTAGTTGGATGAAACTGTCCTGGGGCCGGTTGCACGAAGCCTGGATAGCGTTTATCCATGCTACTCATAATGGTGTCTTTAAATATTGTTCACCCACCCCCTGTTTTTTTAAGCGCTCTGTATATTTTATGTTTCAGGTTCTGGACGCCAGAGATCCAGAAGGAACTCGATGTCGACAGGTGGAGAAATATCTTTCAAAGGAAAAACAACATAAACATCTTATTTTTGTTTTGAATAAGTGCGATCTTGTTCCGACCTGGGTGACGGTAAGTTTCGAAGAAAAACTTGTTAAAATCTTCCCGCGAAGGAGGCTTCAAATGTAATCAAAAGAAAGAAGAGTAGATACCAATGTTTATGGGTTTCGGTAATTTTTTGGTTACTCGTCTTCACAGTAAATACAAAACTAAATTCGTTTTTAACATGGTTGAGTCACAAAGAAAACACAAAAAATCCTCTGACAAAAGTCGACATAAAATAAAAAAAGTGAATACAAAAGCTGACACAAAAGTAGAACAAAATGCTGACACAAATTTAGGTAGGTTAGAGTGACTCGTTCATAATTCGTCCATAATTCATTCTTGACCTTTTTAAGACGCAAAGAAGACACTAATAAATGACAAATATTAAGACTAAACGATATTCTTTTGTCTAATCCTTTTTCCTCTTTCGTTTTAGCAACAATGGGTTACCATATTGTCTTCAGAATATCCAACACTTGCTTTCCGTGCCAGTCTAACCAATCCGTTTGGCAAAGGCGCTCTAATCAACACTCTACGACAGTTTTCGAAGGTGTTTTGATGTCTCAAATCCATTATAAGTGTCCAAACGCGTTTATAATTTTTGTAAGCGTGATTTCAACAACTTACTATTTTTGTTATGTATGTTTTCAGCTTCATAGCGACAAGAAAAATATAAGGTAAATAATTTTGCAATTCGACTGCAGCTACCAAACGTCTTCACTTTGAAACATTATTGATTCAATATCAACTAGTCTGTTTGTAAATATAAATATCAAAGCAAAATTTGATGCACGTTTCGTCTTGACTCTCAAGACATCATCAGTCAAGACGAAACGTTACACTTTTAAATAAATATTTTTCTATTCATTAAATGGCTCTTTATATTTATCGCCCGGTATATCCCTGGTCACAAGTCTGTTTGTGAAAAGATCTTAAATTCGTAGTATTACATTTGATATTTTTTCTGAAGTCTGTATGTTCATAATTTGTGAAGGTAATTTGGCGCGCTGTCATCTTTCGGGCGTTTAGTCATTTTAGTAATTTGCTTAAGTAAAAAAATTTATTCGTAGAACATTAGCATGGCAAGAGTTGAAGATATTTCCCTTGTTCCACTGACTCGGCTTCATAAACATCAACATTATAGCGAGTTTTCAAAATGCAATACATTGCTTTTGTTTTTCCTTCACCGAAAGCTTGACTTTGAACGAGTTTGCTTTCCGAGAGCCGACCAAATGAATATTTTGCTGACTCCCCCCTCAAGTCTTGCTTTTGAGATGTATTGCCCCCCCGTACACCTCGAGTACCGAGATATATTTTCATTTCGACATTTTTAACAAGGTTGTAAGAAAGATTTATAAAAAGGATAGTTCAGTGCATGAGGAGATCAGACTAATAATTATAAATGCAAAATAGAAAGAAAAACATGTCAATCAAACGTTAGTGAAATATACACATAGAAAGCCATTACATCTTGTTTATTCCGTCCAAAGATTTGTGAGTATATTTCGACATTTTTAACAAGGTGTATTTTATATATAGTGTTGGTTGCATTGGCTATCCAAATGTCGGCAAAAGTTCGATCATCAACGCTCTTCGTTCAAAGAAAGTCTGTAATGTCGCGCCGATTGCTGGTGAAACGAAGGTTTGTATTGAATGATCATTTTGACAGAGCTTCAATTGATTAACGTTTCGACAACCTTTGTTGAACTTATCTTCACAGTCAAGTGAGAAATGAAGATGATTGTCATGTTACGATATTTACTTATTCCAAAGCCATCGTCAAAAAATGTACATTATGATAATCCTAACACTGTTATTATATGCACATGGAAAACATGTAACTTGGGTGCCATCCAGAAAACTGCTATCGTGGCAAGAATCTCTAGCCCATACGCAGTTTAAAAGAGATTTGACTCGTCTCCAATCTGTGGGGGCTTGGTAGCTCAACAGGTAAAGTGGCGGACGAATATTCAAATCTCGTCCAAGTCACGTGTTTTTCATGTGCATATAAAAACCGTGTTAGGAATAATACGATGCATCTTTGTCTGTTGATGTAGATTGTCTACGGTCTAGTTTAGTGCAGTATGAAAAAAACTGTTGATGTTGGCGTTGACTGATGTTTTGACATCCTTAGCTGTAGTCATCTTCAAAGTCGGTGAAATAATGAGTATATATAAGATTTCAACGTATATTATAACGACTATATTAGAACGTATATTAGAACGTTTATTAGAACGTATATTAGAACGTTTATTAGAACGTATATTAGAACGTTTAGTAGAACGTATATTAGAACGTTTATTAGAACGTATATTACAACGTTTATTAGAACGTATATTAGAACGTACATTAGAACGTTTATTAGAACGTTTATTAGAACGTATATTAGAACGTTTATTAGAACGTATATTAGAACGTATATTAGAACGTTTATTAGAACGTTTATTAGAACGTATATTAGAACGTTTATTAGAACGTATATTAGAACGTACATTAGAACGTCTATTAGAACGTATATTAAAACGTATATTAGAACATTTTTCTACTGATGATGACAAGTGTTACATGTAATCATCAGTAGAAAAATACTCTAATGATGACATGTAGGACTTATCGAAACGTTCAGATTAAATAATGTTTGCTTTATACGGAATGTCTATTGTCTTGTTTGATTTACTAAAATACTCTTTGGCAATCGTTATAATATACGTTGAAATCTTATATATACAATTTATTTCACCGACTTTGAAGATGACTACAGCTAAGGTTGTCCAATGAACACCAACACTTGCAATAACAGTTCTTCTCAGGGCTACGTTTACAAACATTCAAAGATACAAATAGGATTCAAACAATTCGCTTACTTTTGTCTGTTCTCGCTTATTTTTGAGATTTACCCATATTATTCAAATTTATCCTTCTGTCTATCCAGGTGTTTGTTTCGGACTAAATTTTACCTGTCTACATTCCAACTTCTGCCCGTAGGTCTGGCAGTACGTCACCTTGATGCGCAGAATATTTCTCATCGATTGTCCCGGTGTCGTTTATCCGGCCGGTGATTCACCAACCGACATTGTTCTTAAAGGCGTCGTAAGCTAATGACATCAAATTTATTTCATATTTTTTTCGCGCTATGAAATTTTTGAGCGATGATTGAGATTTGCGATCTAACTTTAGGTTCGAGTTGAGAACGTGGATAATCCATCGGATTACATCGACGCTCTTTTGTCACGTGTTAAACACGAATATTTGACGAAGACTTACAAGATCACGTCGTGGGCGAATGTTACAGACTTTCTCGAGAAACTCGCGGCAAAAACAGGCAAATTACTGAAGGTGACTTGAGAAATTTTGAATTATTTTCGCGTTTTACTGGGGATCTTTTGATCTAATATCTTGGAGAGAGATTTCTGATTTGGTTCTGAAATATATATGTCAGAAACCTGATAACATCATAGATATTCATCCATAAGATCTCTCTCTAAATGTCACCCCGGGGTAGGCATGCTGGGAGGATAAATTACCGCTGTAACTAATCTACTTCTGGCTCTTATAGCGGTAATTATATATTTACGCACATAATTTTCAGAGGTGCATTGACAAGGGGGGAGGGGTGCTCTTTGGTTTGCTGGACCACATCCGCTGGTCAATGGTATGTATTTTCACTGCCGAGAACGCTCTGATGTATATCATTTCTGCCACTAGCTCACTGATATTTTTTACTATCACAAGACAGGGGATCTGGGTCCCCCGAGCCCCTTCTCCTGTCCTCCAATATATCCTGTGTCCCTCACACTCCCCTCGTCCTCCAATACATCCTGTGTCCTCCACACTCTTCTCGTCCTCCAATACACCCAGTGTCCTCTCCTCGTCCTCCAATACACCCAGTGTCCCCACACTCTCCTCGTCCTCCAATACACCCAGTGTCCCCACACTCTCCTCGTCCTCCACACACCCAGTGTCCCCACACTCTCCTCGTCTTCCAATACACCTAGTGTCCCCCACACTCTCCTCGTCCTCCAATACACCCAGTGTCCCCACACTCTCCTCGTCCTCCAATACACCCAGTGTCCCCCACACTCTCCTCGTCCTCCAATACACCCTGGCTCCATACATACAACTTCATTTGTTCTCCTAACGGGTTTTCATTACTAATTTACAATTTTCTTCTAAGGATTTTTCCAATAATTCCTTCTTCAATTCAGTTTAAACTTCCTAGTAGACGAGCATAATGGAGTTCCATGTCACTTTAGAAGATGGGATTTAATTTTGTTGTCATTTTGTTAGGGGGGTGAAGCCGACATTAATACAGTTGCGAAGATGGTGTTGAACGATTTCCAGCGAGGAAAATTGCCATATTTTGTACCCCCGCCAACACAAACGTCTGTTGAAGAGGAGAAAACGGCAAAATCTGCACCTGCATTGAAGAAAAAAAGTTTTGTAAACGTTTCTAACGACTGCGGTGACGTCACATGTGATGATAATCAACCTATCGATGATAATGATGAAAATCTACATATCGATGATAATGATGAAAATCTACATATCGATGATAATGATGAAAATCTACATATCGATGATAATGATGATAATCAACATATCGATGATAATGATGAAAATGAACATATCGATGATAATGATGAAAATGAACATATCGATGGTAATGATGATAATCAACATATCGATGATAATGATGATAATCAACATATCGATGAAAATGAACATATCGATGATAATGATGAAAATGAACATAGCGATGATAATGATGAAAATGAACATATCGATGATAATGATGAAAATGAACATATCGATGATAATGATGAAAATGAACATATCGATGATAATGATGAAAATCAACATATCGATGGCAATGATGATAATCTACATATCGATGATAGTGATGATAATCAACCTATCGATGATAATGATGAAAATCAACATATCGATGATGATGCAAATCAACATATCGATGATAATGATGAAAATCAACATATCGATGATGATGATAATCAACATATCGATAATGATGATAATCAACTTATGGATGATAATGATGAACAGATTTTATGTATGGTTCCCAAGCATGACGAAACCATAAAAAGATCCATAAAAAAGTTTACTGTAAATGAAACAAGAAACGTCGTCATTGTGGAGGCTGTAAAAGACAGAGTAAAAGACGTTCTGAAAGGTAGGATGTGCCATCTTTAATTTATTAATATATGTATTTTAAACACTCGTTTAGAATGCGAGGGAAACTGGCGGGGGGGGGATGAATTGCTTGTTGTGGCCGACGAGAGGAGTAGAAATGCCATGACTAGAACCGGTTTTGTCATTTTGTTGTTTAATGATTTCCATGTGAATCGGGTGGTAAAGTTATGGCAAAATAAAAGATGAATTATCGGCCATTTTTTCTAAATGCCGACCTCAATTTTGCCTGAAGAGATTAGGGTAACGACTAACAAAAGTTTGTGTGTATGCAGTTAGGTGATCTCCGACCAATTTCTCTTCGAGTTTAACTGAGAGCTTTAATGCATTTCTTATTGAGTCGACTCGATATTGCGGCTTCAAAATTGCCAAATATTTTTAAGCTGTCGCCTTTCGCTCTTGTATGATCAACTAATAAATCACGCTTAGTATTGCTAACGATGTTTCCCATATCTCTATAGTTGTGGGAAACATAGCATATATATTAAGGGAAACATAGCTATATATTATAGGAAACATAGCTATAACATACAAAAGAACAGTTATATTACTCACAGCAATGTCATAGCGAGTTCTGTGTTTATGTCATAGATCAATAATTTACCACACAGACAGTACAGGAAGGACAGTTAGACCCCTTGGATTGAGTTTCTTTGGAATCTTGTGTCCACTGTGTGAAATGCGTCCAGGGGGGAGGGGTGATTGCTGTTTTCATTGAGAATTGCAAGAATCGCTTGGGAGAGACCTACTGTATGACTGTATGATAGTGTTTTGTGACAGCTTAACATCGTAGTTCCATTCGGCAAAGTCTCTATCCAATGCCAGCGCTATCTACAGTCTTAAGTTGGTGGGTGTCAGACTCACGTGGAAGTCAGGCTCCAACATCACGTGGGAGTCAACACCGACATCACGTGGGAGTAATTTTCATTTGAAATCTACACATTGAAGTGGAACGATAATGCATGAATGCTCTGCTTCACTTCAAAGGAAAAGTATCGCAAAAGTCAAGTCGCTTAGTTTTCAAATCATCTATAAAGTGGCAAGTCTCACAGAAATTTTACAGCAATATATAAAGTGGTTTTATATTATAACAAAAAGTTTTACAACCGAAACAAAATACCGTGAAAATGCCGTATTATTTAAAAAGAAAAACAAGAAAATTGCGATACATCTTTGCGTTTATATGCACATTGTCATGCTGTCTATTGTGATTTGTCTTATCTTAGTTTGATGTAATCACAATGTTTTCTATTTATTGACCGAACAACATGTAATCTAAAATATGATTGAGTCATATAAAAAATTGTGCGCTTATATTCGCTAATTATCCAGCAAATGTCACCGGTTATCAATACGGTCTGTACAATTGATGTTATTTACAGTTTCTACCGGTTGCATGGTCGTGATTTGGTCATCTGACTTTTTACAGTCTACCCATAAAAAATTTCAATATTTATGTACTGCCGTTTTCCCAAGGTCGCCAAAGATTTGAAGTATTACAGTTTACAATTGGGCCTTGGTTTCTCGACAAATTGTTCCACAAAACGTTACTTCTAGTGCTCTCGTTTCTCTGTGTTTCACGAGCGCTCGTTGTCTCATTGTAGCGGTTTTTAATTTCGTTAGAAAAACCACTTTTCATCTTGATTTCGCCTAAATGCTTGCAAGGCGGCCTTCTGTAGTTTTGTGGTTGAGAAGGACTGGGACTAGAGATTTTGTCATCTTCGGAATTATAACGATTGCTTTCGGCCGCGTGTATGTGGGTTGTTGTGGAGGCCTGGGACTGTTTTCTCACTTCTCTGATGTATTGTACAGCCATATCTAAAATATCAGCCTTTTCCATCTTTGTATAAAGTTTGACCTTAAAGAAATATGAATGTCATTTATACGTATGTAATTACCTCAACAGCTAAGCGCCGTATCTCTTGCCGTTTCCATAGTAATGGAAGTGCCAGGCGGGAAACGGATTCTCAAAATAAATATTAGAGCCCAACAAATAATTTCGAACATATTCGTAAGCAGTTTGGTTCTGTGAAATTTATTAAAACAGTGACGTTTCGTCTTGACTCAAGACATCTTCAGACTAATAAGGAAGTCAACAAAAATTATAGATATATTTAGAGCTATTTACATAGTTTGAGGTATCAGATTACTGTGAATGTGTAAGTGTGATGTGATGTATTGTTAGGGTGAGGTGTTGAGACTAGAAAAGCTTAAGAGGGATGGAGCTGTATAATATAAAACAAATTCCGAAGAAGCAAGACATCTTGAGATTGCAAAATATGAATCAAAACAAGACGAGAAGTAAACTGTAAATTTTCGACTTTATTTCAGACGGAATAATCATCCTCCTTATTAATTATTGACTCAGACAGAGTCATCCTCATTCTGTCTGAGGATGACTTTGAAATAAAATCGAAAATTTTCAGTTCACAGCTCGTCTTGTTTTGATTCATATTTTGCAATCTCGAGATGTCTTGCTTCTTCGAAATTTGTTTTATACTATACATCTTTAAATTGTCGGCTGGTGATGGAGCTGTCTTATGGAAGTATATCAATAAAGTACTTCAGGCGTTTCAAGTGAAGGGCAAGTTTTTTTAAAGTAAACATGTTTCGGCATGCTTATGCCATCTTCAGTACAAGGAATGATTATGCTATAACTATTTACAGTTATATTTATATTATTAAAGTGAGAGCGTATCGAATTACCATAAATAATATAAATGTAACTGTAAATAGATGACATGGTCATTCCTTGTACCGAAGATGGCATAAGCATGCCGAAACATGCTTACTTTAAAAAAACTTGTCGTTCACTTGAGACGCCTGATATATATAGTGCTTTTAAGAAATTATGAAAATAAAGTACTTCTATTTAAGATTTTCTGCTTTCTCACACAGAGGCGTAACTAGAACGTTGATTGCGGGGTGGGGGGTGTATATTCATATATTCCGTTGTGCCCTATTGATTTCTTTTGAAAGTAATTTGAATTTCAGAAGAAATCATTTGGGTACAACTGAATATATGAACATACATCCCCCACCCAATCAACGTTCTAGATACTCCTCTGTTCTCACCAAAAACATCAGTTTGTGTTGATTTTTCAATTCAAACCAAAGTAAAGTAGAGCTTCCGTGCTTTTTGTTTGAACTTGCCAGTGTTGCCGCGCGTGTCAAACACGTGCCTTGCATTAGGCATGGTTGTCACGTGTTTCTGATGTGAAGGAATCTTGCAAACATTCTAATAATAAATCTGACTTATTTTTCTAACTGACTTATTAACTTATAATAAATGACTTATTAACTTATAATAACTGACTTAATAGCTTATTAATCATTCTTTTCGAAATTAGTGCTAATTAGAACTCTTAGAAGCAGATTTATTTCCCTCCAAAAATTCATTTAGAATACTGCTTTCCAATGTTATAAAGACTAACTTCTATTTCTATAAAAGTACGAATTGACGTATATCCGTTTCGGACCCCTGCCATTTTTTGAACTAAATAACAAAATAACGGTTTTTCAACAGCGATAAAGTTTTTGTTTTAAACGGAAAGGAATCGGTATGTGTCGATAGGGATTTCCGCTTTCTTCATCTATACTGTGGGAAAATTTTGAAAGACTAGGAGCTAGGGGTGTGGTCATAGCAGGTTGAACTTGACTGACGTTCTAAATGGGGATCTCTCTTGTTTGTCAATATAGCATCTTGTAAGAAGAGTCTTTGTTTGTGTTATTGTGTATGTCTGCTGTCTCGATCGTAAGTGGTCTGTTGTTGTCTATTTCTGATACCAGGAACAGTACAACAGAATAATAGGAAGGAATTGAACTTTGAAATTTGCAAGCAAAAGGGCTTCATGAAGGAGGAGAAAGAGATATATAAGGAGAATGAATACATGCGTTTGCGTTCATACGTCAAATTGCTTCCTCTTTTTATTCCTGAAATAAACATCTTATTTTTTTCCTTAACCACCTTAGTGCGACGTGAAAATCTTATTGTCAATATCATCCATTCTCTGCAATTGATGCATTTTATTTGACGGTGTCTAAGATTTTCTTTCTTCACTCTTCAAGAACAGGCACTTCAATCATATTTACATGTTTGTAAATGTTGATCGTCCAGGTTGGGATACTCCTGAGAAGGACTGTTTTTGTTGTTGTTGACTGACGTTTCGACAACCTTAGCGGTAGTCATCTTCAGAGTCAAATGACTCTGAAGAGTGAAATGAGTCAAATTTTGACTCTGACGATGACTACCGCTAAGGTTGTCGAAACGTCTGTCAACAACAACAAAAACAGTCCTTCTCAGGACTATGCCAACCGGGACGATCTACATTTACAAACATGTAACGATACTCTCGGGTTCAAACTGTTTACTTTGGTATCATATTTGATGAAAAGTTATGAAAGCAATCGAATTCTGATCAATTTCAACCCTCTATGAAATGTTGGCCGTCTTTAAGCTAAAGCTTTTGAGTTTTGACTCGGTTAACACAAAGTTGAAAATCGCTAATTCAACTCTTGTAATTCTAGAGTTATACTAGTGAGTCTGCGGTTCTTGTTTTTCTGTCACGGTCCTTGATGTTGAATTGGGGGGGACTCATTCAATTTCATAAGAAGTTATCAGATATGCTCAAACACGAATTCCAACATACTCCAGTCTAGTGGTTTCATTTAGAGATACCTGATGTTGAAACTTGAGTTCTTATATACTCCAGTCTAGTGTCTTCATCGGGAGTGATCCGATGTTAAACCTTGAGTACTAATATAATCCAGTCTAGTATCTTCATCAGGAGTGATCTGATGTTGAAACTTGAGTCCTTATATACTCCAGTCTAGTGTCTTCATCAGGAGTAATCTGATGTTGAAACTTGAGTTCTTATATACTCCAGTCTAGTGTCTTCATCAGGAGTAATCTGATGTTGAAACTTGAGTTCTTATATACTCCAGTCTAGTGTCTTCATCAGGAGTGATCTGATGTTGAAACTTGAGTACTTATATACTTCAGTCTAGTGTCTTCATCAGGAGTGATCTGATGTTGAAACTTGAGTTCTTATATACTCCAGTCTAGTGTCTTCATCAGGAGTAATCTGATGTTGAAACTTGAGTTCTTATATACTCCAGTCTAGTGTCTTCATCAGGAGTGATCTGATGTTGAAACTTGAATTTTTATATACTCCAGTCTAGTGTCTTCATCAGGAGTAATCTGATGTTGAAACTTAAGTCAATATATACTCCAGTCTAGTGTCTTCATCAACACTGATCTAATGTGGACACTTGAATCTTTGCGCACGTCAGACTTGTGTCTTCTGCAGGAGAGATCTGATATTGACACTAGAGTCGCGACCGACAATACAAATTCTCAGGATATTGTATTCAAAGGGTTGACACCGACCCCGTTAAACTGTCAAACCGTTTATCTCTGTGGCGGGAAGTTTAAACTTTGAATGTCAGAGTACCGTTGTGGTTTGGAGAGGAAATGCTGGAGAATGTCAGCGCTATCATGCTGAAAAATTCGCTTCGCTGTCAGTTGCTCGTGATTATGTCATCAGGGGTCTTTGGTATTTTGCATAGCCTGGAATTCCTATAGTCATTGAAGCGTTCGCTTTAAAACGGCTCATGTTTACATTTTATTCGTCGAAATCCAAGACAGATCTTAACAGCATCTTACTCATTTCACGCCAATGTTAAATTTGGAAGCTATGAAAGCGCACGAGAAGATTTTAAATTGTCAATACTGTCCATACCTCTTTGTTTAAGGCTGACAAGACCAAGAATTTGATTTCTTCTAGGTAATTGTTTATCTTCCGTCTTCGGTATCTTTCCATCATTGGTTTCGTACTTTTCTAAACCAAATGATGGAAGTTACTGTTAGCAGAGAAAATTATTACAAGAGAGCCTTTCGCATTACTGTACAATTACTGCAGTATATTCTGGCTACTTACGGTATTCTTCAATTTGCCATTATTATTCCCTGATTTAGCTTTTTGATCAAGGGATTTTTGTAGCTGCTCCAATCCCATCTGGTTATCTTCGAGTTCCACTTCTTCTCTAAGAAATATTATCCCTCTGTTGTTGCACAAAGCACTTTCCACAGTCTTCCCTGCGTTTAAACGTTGCGGTTTCGATTTCCGGCTGTTTCAACAGCTTGTTCGCGTGCTACGATTATCCCGAAGATGAGCTCGCGTCATCAAACACGCGAAAGGTAATAGATAAGATTCCCCGTTGAGCTATAAGTATTTATATTTATATCAGCTTTCTGATTGGTTTGATTTGAATTAAAATCTCTGCCTCTATTGGTCGTCCGTGTATGAGTTGTGAAGTTGATTTAAGACTTTTTTACCTTCAAAGTCAGAAATCATTGCAATTTTTTCTTTCTCATTTTCAAAGTATCCTAATCACTATTTCATTGGACAAATGCAATTTTGAGTTGTTTTGAATGCCTTGCGATATGACCATATCTTACTTCCTCTTGTTAATACCCGGTCTCTGATTGGTCGATTTCAAATCTTGTCAGGATTTAATCGGTTTTGCCGAGCGGACCGTTTTTTATGCAAATTGTGATTGGCTTTCGTCTAACTGTCTGTGTTTTCTGTGTATATTCTCACTAATGCATATTTGGTTAATCATTTCCACTTCAACAATTTATCTTACGTACTTGAAGTTGGAACACACTCCCCGGGGTTTGTTGCTACGATTATTCATTTTTTATGTCCCCGCAGCATTTCAGCTGTTGTAAAACCTGCTGAGTGAATAATAATTTTTTTCTCTTTCAACCAGTCGGCAAAGTGTCATGTAACCAGGTGGCGTGTAGGTAGTGATGAATGAACAACAGAGAACAAGAACAGTCTTTACACTATCTAAAATATATAAGAAATAAGATAACGTGTGTCAGTGTAGGTAGTGATGAATGAACAACAGAGAACAAGAACAGTCTTTACACTATCTAAAATAGATAAGAAACAAGATAACGTGTGTCAGTTTAGGTAGTGATGAATGAACAACAGAGAACAAGAACAGTCTTTACACTATCTAAAATATATGAGAAATAAGATAACGTGTGTCAGTGTAGGTAGTGATGAATGAACAACAGAGAACAAGAACAGTCTTTACACTATCTAAAATATATAAGAAATAAGATAACGTGTGTCAGTGTAGGTAGTGATGAATGAACAACAGAGAACAAGAACAGTCTTTACACTATCTAAAATATATAAGAAATAAGATAACGTGTGTCAGTGTAGGTAGTGATGAATGAACAGCAGAGAACAAGAACAGTCTTTACACTATCTAAAATATATAAGAAATAAGATAACGTGTGTCAGTGTAGGTAGTGATGAATGAACAACAGAGAACAAGAACAGTCTTTACACTATCTAAAATATATAAGAAATAAGATAACGTGTGTCAGTGTAGGTAGTGATGAATGAACAACAGAGAACAAGAACAGTCTTTACACTATCTAAAATATATAAGAAATAAGATAACGTGTGTCAGTGTAGGTAGTGATGAATGAACAACAGAGAACAAGAACAGTCTTTACATTAACTAAAATATATAAGAAATAAGATAACGTGTATCAGTGTAGGTAGTGATGAATGAACAACAGAGAATAATCTTCACAATAAGTTAATAACAAAACCTTTAGTCTGTGATTATATTAGTGTGAAAATGATAACAGATAATAGTAAACATACACAATGCTTAATTTTTTAATGAGGTAATTGGGAGTAAATTTATCCATTAGCCGTCAAATCGTCTCGTATCGTTCGGTGACATTGTGTAGACCACCTGTTCTTTATGAGTAACAACAACGGACTGTTTATATTTGTATGTACACGTAGACACTTTAAACAAGAACTTAAAAGCTTCATTTCCTTGTTGCCTTGTCTTTGACTAGCTGAGTGTCGGGTTAAGATATTTAAATGTAGGGAATATACCATAGCACAATACTCTATATACATAGGGAGGGATGAAGGTGCTCATTTGCTTATTAAGCCCGATTACAAACTCACGACGTGAAAATACAGCTGTTCGTGTGTTATAACGTCTTCTTTAATGATTAAAAATGAAAATTAATGAAGCTTTTTATTCGGTTTCTTGCGTATTTCGGTACTCTCGAGGAAATGTACATCAGATTTTCACTCATGCGGCAGTTTCACAAATTATTTTATCTAAAATTGCTTGTAATACTCATCAAAAACTACCTTCTAGAGTAGGTGAATGGGCGAAGTCGGTGGACACGGTCCATTCACTTGGAAGAATAGGTTTTTATTTCATCTGTTTGCATTCAATTTTTATTGTTCCTTGTTTTTTTTGAAAGCACATTTCAAGCAATGACGTGCGTCACAAGACCAAAAGGATTCGGCTTTCAATAATGACACTTTGAATTTTCGCTTCGAAAGTTCTTTCCTACTTTCTCCCATTATGCTCGTAATTGTTAAGAGTCTTTCCGTAGTGGATTGACCTTGTGCAAACTCATTACGGCTTATTTAAAAGTCTTTCATAAGCATTACTTCAAAGATGAAAGTTTGGAGAAGGCCACGTCACAAGCGTCCTTAATCACTTGTAAGTGATATTTTCATCGTTGACCTTGGTTCCGCAGTTGGTACATTCATTTACTGAGAAACACTAGTCTCAGCATGTCTAACTGTGACGTCCTTTTGTGATAAGTCGTTTCTGGCGACGGCTCTGCCTTGTGTTGTTGATTTGCAATGAAAAAGCATTGAAATTGAACCTCGCTTACAAAAACAAAGATTCTTCCATTGAATAATTTGTGATGTACTATTGCACAAAATACTTCGCCAGATCAAGTGGTTAGCTCTGACAGAATTTAGATTAACATGATGGAAGTGCGATGCCTCAAATGAGCAAAGCTCCAGTTGTTAGGCAGAGAAGAAGAATTGTAGGTCAAGGAGATGGAGGGTTATGATCTGAATAGATATTTTCTTAAAACGAAGATTACAATAGATCTCTTTATAAATCTCGAGTATTCGTCAACTTTGAAGCAAAACTTCTCGCTTATTGCACATAAACCCTTAAAAATCTAACTAACTTCTTTCAAACATTTCTGATTTGAAAAGAAGGTGAAACGTGGCCAATCGCCGTATTCGTGATGATTTTGATTTATTTTAAATCATAATTCATGTATTCATTAATTAGGCTACAATTCTGTAAATACATTTCAACATTAATGCTATCGATTAGCAAATCATTATAAATTAAGATAGTTTAAAACAACATTAAATTTAGATCTACAACAGTTGTAGGACAACACCATCAAGTCCAGCTTGAACATGCTTAGATACATTATACATATTTAATAGCGAGATAATTTTGAATTGAATTTTACCAAGGTCTCCATGCTTTCCACGTCGCTTCACCTGTGGAACTGTTCTGACAATTCGAGGGGTGTGCGCTTGCTGTAGCAGTAGCAGTAGGGGGATGAAGTTTTAAGCCTTCGGCTTTGGATAACTCAGGTACATTTGTGCTAGTCGAAGGTGTTTGTGTGGGGCAGAGCTGTCCGCATGAAGTACTGACATTTGGAACGCAGTGAATTGTTTGGGGCATTGGCAGTGCCATAATGGGTCTTGTATTTGCTATATGCGAAATCATCTGAGTCTTTTTTTCAGTGTTCAACGTTTGGTCAGAAATTAATACCCGCGTCATGTGATCTTGACAATCGCGGAAACCGGCTTGGTAACTCGCCAGACCGGTTGTGGCGTCTTGCTGCCTTCGAGCGCCCAGCGTCGATCTTAGATAACTGACTGTAAGATCCAGAATGTCAGCCTTCTCCATTTTTTCGTACAACGAAGCCTACATGAATAAGTTGTGGTTAGTATCTAAAGCACATCGAGAAAAAATCCCTTTTATGAATTTCATGTCCATTTTGCGAAAATTTGCCGTGCACTCTTAAGTAATGATTACTTGGAACTATTGGGCATTTTTAGTCAGTAAATGTCAATGGTTTATATGCATGCTAGCTTGACTGACTTATATTTAAACCGTATATGTGTTGAAACAAGCATAGAGATTAAATATCCGAAGGGGCCATTGAAGAGTATCAACAAATATACCATATGAACGAATAGGAGTTCTTACGTCTCGATGAAGCGCTTCCAAAACCAATCTCTTCAACTCGCCTAGACTGTCGTTGATTCGTTTTCGGCGTTGTTTTTCAATCAAAGGTTTCTTAATCTGAGATAAAAGAGGAGGGTACTCTGTTAAAGTTATCAAGTACTTCACCCCGAAGCATTCAACAATAAAGATGAGTCATAAAGTTGAAATCGCATTAAAACAATGACTTATTCCAGTCGGTTTTTTGTCTATTTAAAGACTTCAACACATTAAATTCACGATGCTTACCATTGTTTTATTGTGAAGCCAAGCATTATCAACTGATTAATGTGATGAAAGTGCCTAATGATAAACGATGTTGGCCTTCGTTGAAAGGATATGTTTAATATATCGTTATGTCATTAATTTTCGTACTAGTGAATGCGATAGAAAGTAGAAATTAGCGATTTTTAAAACAGGATATTTTCATATACCTATATTTTTGGTCGCGAAGCTATATTGTTCCCATGTAAATATATGTTTTTCTAAATTGCTTTTAAATACTTCGAGTTCTTGTGTTTGAACTAACACAACCATTTAGAGACGTTTTTCGACACGACCAAATTTCTTTCATTGAAATTTGTTTAACGCTATGGAATACGGATGTTTTGTTCGGAATTATCAAAGAAAATCTTTTGTGAAATGGATTCCATTAAGTTTTCACCTTAATTCATCTAATAGTACAAAAAGTATAAAAAAGTACGATTTTAATATTTTCAACTCCCTACCTTCCTCGAATCTTTGCCACTCGATTTTTCTGCATCCGTCTTAAGGTCGTGTAATCCCATCTTTAAAATACTAATTTCCCAAAGTTGTACTCGCCGTTTCTCGTTCTACTGAATATGAAGTGTGTCGGGCACGAGTTGTAATATTTACGACCGTACAGCGCGCAGCATGTTAAGCGAATGGCGTACGTAGAAAGGGAAAGCACTCGTTTCTCATGCTTCGTTTATTTATAGTCTCAAGGACATGGGAAAATCATGAAAGCTTTGTTTTTCGCAAATATTGACTCCGGGATTGTTGCGATTTCCCGCCCACAACCTAATGTCATTGATATCATGTCGATGACCGTGGGATCACTCGTTGTTCATTGGTCAACGCCAACACATTGCTCGCGACTGGCGCAGGCTTGCGCATTCATTCGAGACGAGCGTGAGACTAGCCTACTCTGATTGGTTAATCTGAGGAGGTCGCGTTTTGGCAATTAGCAAATGGTGTGTTGTGGCATGCGAAAGAACTATAAAGAACTCGTGTATGTTTTGTTGCCAAAATCTCTTTGGATAACTGCATTTATGTGAAAGCTGTGGTGAATTGTATGAATACTTAGATCTGTTCTCGTTCTCTGTTGTTCATTCATTACTACCTACACTGACACACGTTATCTTATTTCTTGTATATTTTAGATAGTGTAAAGACTGTTCTTGTTCTCTGTTGTTCATTCATCACTACCTACACTGACACACGTTATCTTATTTCTTATATATTTTAGATAGTGTAAAGGCTGTTCTCGTTCTCTGTTGTTCATTCATCACTACCTACACTGACACACGTTATCTTATTTCTTATATATTTTAGACAGTGTAAAGACTGTTCTTGTTCTCTGTTGTTCATTCATCACTACCTACACTGACACACGTTATCTTATTTCTTATATATTTTAGATAGTGTAAAGACTGTTCTTGTTCTCTGTTGTTCATTCATCACTACCTACACTGACACACGTTATCTTATTTCTTATATATTTTAGATAGTGTAAAGACTGTTCTTGTTCTCTGTTGTTCATTCATCACTTAACACTATCCAAAATATATAAGAAATAAGATAACGTATGTCAGTGTAGTATGATGAATAACAACAAGAAGAACAATCTTTACTATCCAAAATATATAAGAAATAAGATAACGTGTGTCAGTGTAGGTAGACTGTTCTTGTTCTCTGTTGTTCATTCATCACTACATAAAGTAACATCTGATTGATCTGAATATTTAAATGAAAGATTATCTCCAACTAAACATACCTATACTTTCTTTTGGTTATTGGTAGAAATATAATTTGGAACAAGTTTAATTAATGTCTTTAAATTTTGGCTTGAGGCTACCGAGGAAGTGATGGCTCACCAGTTTAATGATACACGTTTTCGTTATTTCTAAATTTCTTAATCAGCAATCTTCATTATTATGCTGTAGATCATAAATTTTGTTAATCTTCTGTTTTGACAACTTAAATTGTTTCGTGGCGTAAATGAATAATTCTTGAGCATAATTACGACTGTGGTATATTTGCATTATAGTATTTGGATCAAGCCAGATTAGTTGAATTGTAAAAGTTTTCATAAGCCGCAAACCATTCCGGTGTAGGCGACCCTTTCGAGGAGAAACTCTTTATTTTTTTCGCCTTTTTTTGTTGTCGCAAGTGTGTCAGAGACAAACTTTGTTTCAAACTACGAACCTTTGTTGAAGTGGTATTGACTCAAAGTTTTTTTTTTTGGAATATGTCACATTGTTAAATAAAGTCGTTTGATTTAGCTTTGTGACAATCATCCCGATCGTCAAAGTTAGTGTATGAACAAGGCGTCTCGACTCCCAAAACTTATTTTCCCATTGTTAGATACTGTCAGAAATCGGTGATTTATAATGTTTTAATGGAAAAAATTTCGATAATTTAACTTTTCAACTTCGCGCTGTTGACAATTTTCGATGTTTGGCTTTATACATTCCAATCATTGTGCCTGCCACTGTTGTCTTTTTTTTATCGTATGCTTGGTGTAGGGATGGTTTGCAGTTGCGTTTTGACTTCATGTTTTAACTTAATTGTGATTTTATTTATTGTTTGCTGTTTAGGTTCAAAAATGTCGAAACGTACTCAAAATTTGAAAAGGAAGTCGTTTGATGACGAAGTTGGCGATAATTTCTCTGCTAAGTTTGAGGTAATTATGTTTAATTTTGCCTCTTTTAACGATGTTTTGCGGCAAAACTGAAAAGCATTTGAGCTAGATCAAAGACAGCGTGTTGAAAGAACTTAGTACTGTTTTATTTACTATACCTGAGTACATCACAACAACGTGATGTTATTATCTGTGATATTAAGATATGAAAGAAACTAGAACTGTGTTTTGAAATATCATCATAGTTCACAGTTGATCTTGTAGTTTAGTTGGTAGAACATTGAAGACAATGATTATCTTGTTACCATGTGATGTTATTATCTATGATATTAAGAAATGAAAGAAACTAGAACTGTGTTTTGAAATATCATCATAGTTCACAGTTGATCTTATAGTTTAGTTGGTAGAACATTGAAGACAATGAATATCTTGTTACCATGTGATGTTATTATCTATGATATTAACATATGAAAGAAACTAGAACTGTGTTTTGAAATATCATCATAGTTCACAGTTGATCTTGTAGTTTAGTTGGTAGAACATTGAAGACAATGATTATCTTGTTACTATACCTGAGTACATCACAACAACGTGATGTTATTATCTATGATATTAAGATATGAAAGAAACTAGAACTGTGTTTTAAAATATCGTCATAGTTCACAGTTGATCTTGTAGTTTAGTTGGTAGAACATTGAAGACAATGATTATCTTGTTACTATACCTGAGTACATCGCAACAACGTGATGTTATTATTTATGATATTAAGATATGAAAGAAACTAGAACTGTGTTTTGAAATGTCATCATAGTCCACAGTTGATCTTGTAGTTTAGTTGGTAGAACATAGAAGACAAAGATTATCTTGTTACTATACCTGAGTACATCACAACAACGTGATGTTATTATCTATGATATTAAAATATGAAAGAATCTGGAAGTGTGTTTTGAAATATCATCATAGTTCACAGTTGATCTTACAGTTTAGTTAAAATTATCGACAAAGACAACTTGCACAGGCTTGTCAAATTAGCACAATGAAAAAATGAACGTTATTAATAGTTACTTTGCCAAAGTTTTCACGTAACTAAGGCACACAATTTTAAGTCTGCTTGCTTTAAAACAAATTAAGCGGCAAAAGTTTGTCTTAGATACTTCACGAGTGCCTCATAACAACACCTGCAAATGACATTGTACCTTTGGCATTCGCAAAACCCGCATTGCCCGCATGTAACCATGGAGATGAACGCGCCTTAATCCATAGGATATGACAAAACAAGTTTTTCGTTGCAGAAAAAGCAAAAGTCGACAAGAAAGATGAAGACAGGCGTCCATTATTACTCAGAGGTTAACGTTAAGAATAAAAATCGCAATAGGAAAAGCGATAATACCGGGCAGCGGTCACGCAAACGACAAAAGCGAAGAACTTAAGATTTAAAGAATGTGTGGGTAAGAACATGGAAGAATAAATGGGAACATAAAGGTACATATTCATAATTACAGTAGGATTTTATATTTTTCCTCCCGCGGTACTCGGTTTATAACAAGTCTCCCGTCATAAGACAGCGATGCAAATACCCACGGATCAGCGGATGACCACTCGACGGAATACACACTATCTTCATGCTCTTCGTACGTGGCAATGACACCGTCTTTTGGTGGGGATTGTGACCTGAACACAGAAAATTCGTTATTTAATTCATTTTTAGGGAGGAAAGGGGGGCGGGGATTATTACGCTGTCAATCCATAGCATTGTGAAACAATTTTATGTCTTTTCTTTTCAATTTGTACAGCAGAGAAGTACGAATCTTTATGTATGATTGTAGTAGTGATAAAGTTAAGATTTCACCCCCCTGATGTGTATATATATGATTGATAATTACGGTGGGTGTTAATCACTTTATCTCTCATCATGCAACCTCCCCAACGCTGGCTTCAAAGAGCTTGGAACTGAGCTATACTGGGAAAAATTGATAATTTTTCTTAAAAGGACGTTGTTTATAAGTTGTAAATGAGAGTGTTTTTAACCAGCTTGCTTCGAAGGCCTTTAGAGGAAAACGTATTGACTTAAATTGTATTTATGTCCTAACATATTGTAGCCCTCTTTGGATGATAAACGTAGTTGAAGCTGAGGGCGGGTTGCGTACAGAAATACGAAATAAAAAATCATTAAAAAAGTTTGGTTTTTAAATAAAGTTGTCCGAGTTGTTTTTAGTCTTCACCAGAGCACAAACCCATAAGGCAGAGACGCAGAGCTTTTCCCAGACGACTGAAAAGATTCAAGTGAGAGATCTAGAACGACTATGAGAACCAGGCTTGGAAAAGATTGCTACCATGGAAATGCAGAAGTAGTTTCACTAAGACCTTTTTCAAACGACGAATTTTGCATGTGTCGAATACAATTATTACATGACGTCTTCGCTTCATCTCGTTCCAGTCTTTGTTGTGAGTAAAACGCGAGAGCCAAATTGTATTCGACACATGCAAAATTCAGCGTGTGAAACGACTTCGCACTTTCGTCGCATAATGCGACCAAACCGGTCGAAATTAAAGCAGTCGACCTCAAATAAAGCGGGAGAATTTAATTGTTTCATACGTCGAATTTCGCATGCATTTAATTCAAACTATTTTATTCGACACATGCAAAATACGACGTTTGAAACAGGCTTAAAGTATTATTTACTTACTGAATGACATCATTTTTATCTTCATCGTCATTTTCATCGTCCAACTGTGAATAGGGTTCGGACGATAAAGATGGAATGTTATTTAGTATAACACGACTATCGCTACTGGAGGATAACACAGTTGATCGTGAAAATGATTATATTTTACTTTCCAAACCCTTAATAAGAAAAATCGATTGATAAAATTTTGAGATATAGTACATTATTTGAATAAATTTCAAACACATCGCAACCACCGTTAACGTACCAATGAGAATGATCCGATAGTATCATTAGGGACTCAGTGGGATTGCGTGTGTCCCAGAATCTGACTTTACAATCATCACCACACGTGACCAGGTAGTATTGTTTGTTGGGGTTGAAATCTACGTCACGAACGCACTGACCATGCGCACTATCTAACGTGTAGACCTGTCTGAGATAACACGATAAAAATGAAAAGAAAATTATTGAAATCTACGACACGCACGCACTGACCATGCGCACTATCTAACGTGTAGACCTGTCTGAAATGACACGATAAAAATGAAAAGAAAGATGCTATCGATGAAAATTAAATTCCTGCAGAGAAAAAATTGTGGAAATTGGAAGCCATTTTATTTACAGTTGAGTGGCTATTGCGCTAATTTAGTCGAGCTGTGTGTTTGTAAATGTCGATCGTCCAGGTTGGTATAGTCCTGAGAAGGACTGTTTTTGTTGTTGTTGACTGATGTTTCCACAACCTTAGCGGTAGTCATCGTCAGAGTCAAAATTTGACTCATTTCACTCTTCAGAGTCATTTGACTCTGAAGATGACTACCGCTAAGGTTGTAGAAACGTCAGTCAACAACAACAAAAACAGTCCTTCTCAGGACTATACCAACCTGGACAATCTACATTTACAAACATTTAACGATACTCCCGGGTTCAAATCATTTACTTTAATACTCGAGCTGTGCTAAATTTTTGGTGTTAGCTCACTGCAAAACAATAGAAATCCAGAGAAATGAATGTTCTGAAAGTTCCTTTGCATGACTAAAACTGTGAACTTGGTAATAAAAAAAAAAACATTTCAAAAATTTGATTACACAAGTTCTTATTAACAAATTTGCAAAACAAGACACTGTTTTATGATGGGTATTCAAAAGTCCTTCACATGAGCATTTTCATTTTTATTACCTCATTGATCGTAAATCCCAGCCACGAACCATGTTTTCATTAGCAGTAGCAAGTTGTGAACCACCATGGTGTGGGTTCCAGGCTCCAGTGGTAAACTGCGGTTGACCCTTTCCCTCCAAGACAGTTGTATCTATTTCCTGGTGGGAAGTTAAAAAGTACAATTGTCATGATTCTCCACTGTGCCAATTCACATTAAGCAATTTCTTTGCTTCTATTGGTCAATACAACCTGCACAGCCTGCGCCGTATCATTGAGCTGCCATATTTTCAAATGTTGTTCTGATAAAGTAACCAACTGCTTTCCATCTCCCGAAGGGTTCCATAATACACTGGTAGAAAAAACTCTGTTATGCTTTCTACCATCACTACTAATGTGAGCAATAACATTTTTTATTCCTATGTAATCCTAATTATCCCCCCAATGATCCTACACATATTTATATACATGACCTTCATCATTACAATTGTAAGGCAAACTTTGTTATGCTTTCTACCATCACTACTAATGTGAGCAATAACATTTTTCATTCCTATGCAATCCTTATTATCCCCCAATGATCCTACACATATTCATGTACATTGCCTTCATTACAATTGTAAGGCAAACTTTGTTATGCTTTCTACCATCACTACTAATATGAGCAATAACATTTTTTATTCCTATGTAATCCTTATTATCCCCCAATGATCCTACACATATTCATATACATTGCCTTCATCATTACAATTGTAAGGCAACCTTAATTCCTTCATATTTTAGACTCAAACTTGTACCTCTCTACATCCCTTAATAGCAATACCTATCCCTATATGCATCCTAATCATCTCAAAGTTGTATTTCCTCGTGTGCTTAAACACAACACCTTCTCATTGGTTTTCCGTTGTTCTCTAAGTCGCACACCTTCTGTAGTGACCTTGGATGACCTGGCAAAGCAGATGGTGGCTGAGTCTCATCCAACAGGGGTAGTCTCCATAATGCTGCCTTTATTTCAGATTTGTGATCCACAACTAGACATCGAAGCAGTGATAAAGAGCAAGTGTAGTCATAGGTATGAAACAAAAATGAGAAGCCAAAAGCTCTTACCTTCATTATAACAAGTAGCTATTATATCTTTATCAGCAGGACTTGCACTCATGTGCCTAAATTATTCATTCAAAGAGATACTTTATTATTCAATCATTAGGTATAGTTCAAAATACTAATATAATGAAAACAATCATATTCCTATATCCTTAATATACCATATCTATGACTCAAGCATACATATATATCCCTATATCACCCTCAAAACATACCATATTTCTCCAGCCAAATGATAGAAAACATGTTTGTTAATTAGACATGTTTCGTCATCAAAGTCGATGAGATGAACCTGTAGTATGAGACACTAGAGGATAGTGTGGGATACCTTGGGATACCATGTGTTTGTGAAACAAACCTGATTGTCCTGTCTCAGTGATTGTGTCCCAACCAAGAAATGAATCAAATCGTTTTCTGCACATTGTGAGGTCAGCGCTCTAGTCTAAATGGCAACATATAGAATAGCTCACGCATAAAACACGACCAATGTTGGTTGTTGGAAGTTCATTTGCGAGTAGGTAGCACAGTTGCTATTTAGCAGAATAATTTTAGTCCATAATCGGTTGTAATGAAAACGAGTAGTCTCTATGTCTAACAATTTTACATCTTACACATTTAGTAAGCATTGAACATTGATAAAAACACAATCATCGTAACTCCTCCAACCACCCTGCTTTGCCAAATGATTTTAAAATCATCTCATCCTGCTCCGACACATTTCATCTCATGATCCACCAAAGACTCCTCATCTCCAAACTAAAACCTTCACTTAAAACCCAAGGCAGCTCCATCCTTCTTAAGCTTTTCTAGTCTCAACACCTCACCCTAACTATACATCACCATTACACTTACACATTCACAGTAATCTGATACCTCAAACTATGTAAATAACTCTAAATATATATATAATTCTTGTTAACTTCCTTATTAGTCTGAAGATGTCTTGAGTCAAGACGAAACGTCATTATTTTAATAAATTTCATAAAACCAAATTGTTTATGACTATGTTCAAAATTATTTGTTGGGCTCTAATATTTATGCTGAAAAACACAATCTTTATTTGTAAATTGGCTGATTAAATTTTTGAAATGTTTTTCGAGACACATACGTTAAATTCCAGACCATATATCACTGAAGCGTCTTCGTCCATCTCCATTGCTTCTTTCTCAGTCAGAATCGCGTTTCATCTAATATTTTTATTGATTTGAGTCATTTGACATGTTTAGTTCTCTTCACTCTATTGACCTTGGGTACTCTAGGTCATACAGGTACATAGACGGGAAGAATAACCCTGTATATCCCGTTCTATTTACAACTATCCCAATAATTATGGGACTGTACTGGGCACTACATGATATGAAGGGATATTTTTAAATAATTAGGAACATAAAGAAATTTTAGAGAGTATGTAGGAGCAAATAGTAGCAAAGGGGATCTCATGTGTGCAGATTGGGTGAATTATAAAACTATAAGGATCAACTATGAGCATCAGTGAACACGGTAAGTATTTGGTGGTGGACTTACAAAGCATCATGGGATAACATTGTTCTTTCTAAATTTTCTTTCAGAAAACGTGTTTGGTAAGCGTAGAAATTGTTGAATTTTCGATATTTTTTCGATGAATCGACGACGTTTTTAGTCTCTTCACCGTATGAATATCTACAAAGACTTTCTGTCTTCAATATGTGATAGGTGCTTGTGTAAAGAACGTTTTTGACGATGCAAAACGAAGCCGGAGAACTTGTCGATACATACATTCCTAGGAAATGGTAAGTAAAATTGCGATTAGAGTTAATGTAGGACTTTCCTGTCAAACTTTGAATAATATTGTTGGCCATATGTTGATGAAATCAGCTTTAAAGAGTTTAATATGAAGGATATTTTTAGTTCTGTTACGAACCGAATAATCTCCGCCAAGGACCATGCATCCGTCCAGATTAACGTTGGAGAGGTAATCTAAGAGTTTTAAAACTTAAGATTTTATTTATTAATTTTTAACTTTAAACCATTTAAAACTCTCGTTGTGATATTCATCTTTTAAAGCTTGATGAAAATGGAAGGTACACAAACAACTTCAAGACATACGCGTTCAGTGGATTCCTGAGAAATACTGTAAGAGATGCTTCCCCTATTTTGTTGACTGAATGCCTTGAAAATTATTTTATTTCATTTACGTTTTCTTGACCTTGTTGTTTTCCTCTATTCATTTGGTAGGGTGACTCTGATGAAGCATTAGTAAAACTTTGTTCGAAGGATGGTATCGTATCAACGTAAGTGTATTGACTACCTGAATGAAAGGTTTAAGCTTTGAATACCATTATATGTTTGTAAATGTAAAATCATCCAGATTAGTACATTTCTGAGAAGGACTGTTTGTGGTCTTATGCATTTTTCGTCTTCTGCCAACATAAAGTCAACACCAACTCCTAAATTCTCTGGGATGGCTGTAACCCGTACAAAATACTTTTTTAAACATGCAGTTTTCATCTCTTACATTGAACTAACATTTTCTGTTTTTGGTGAAAGTTGACAAGTCAGTAACGAAAAAGCCTTGTAAAATTCAGACTGTATCAACCGTCTAATTTTAGTTGTTGCAAGTGCTTCAATATTTGATGTTTTTTAGTTACATTTGTTCTCAATAATTTTTATTTACATGTTTGTAAATGAAATCACTTTGACTCTGAAGATGACTAACGCTAAGGTTGTCGAAACGTCAGTCAACAACAACAAAACAGTCCTTCTCAGGACTATACCAACCTGGACGATCTACATTTACAAACATGTAACGATACTCCCGGGTTCAAACCATTTACTTAATTTTTATTTACTCAGTCTTAAGGGAAAATCTTTTTTTTACAGAACGTACACTGAATGAAAGGTGAAGATATCTTAAGATAACATGAAAATAAATTCTTGTTTTGTTGAAAAATGTGTTTTGTTTTCTGGTTGAATACTTTATTTCTCGATTGTTGAAAGTTGTCTGATGTTTTGCCAACTTGTAATGCTTCAACAACTTGCAAAGATGTTGAATATCCAGGTTGGTGGAGTCTTGAGAAGGAGTTTTGATGTTGGTGTTGACTTAAAGTACTGCTGCAGTACTGAAATTAAACTAAGACATGAAAATAATCATCTTCACAATGATGAACATTAAGGATTTTAACAACATCAGTCAACATCTACACCAATAGTCATTCTCAACATTCTACACACCTGGACTATCGACATCTACAAACATATGTATTCTGGTTCATACCACCTTTCCCTTCTGTGACATGTTAATCGCTCCAAAGAATTCCGGATCCTGGATTGTGCAATCCGTTTTGTAGAAATTAAATTCTTACCAACTGTGCAAGCGGCTGCGATTTTGAACTCTGCTTATGGCGATTTCATAAAATCTCGTTCGTACATACTTGGTACCTGTTACATTACTAAAAGTCAAAAGTTCTGGCACCTGTCGATAATTATTAGAGTTTATTTTCTTGACGAAATAAACTTTTGGATGGCTTTGCCAAATTTAGGACATAAGCGTTCATAAACATGACGAATATATTTTACATTTTTGGAAAGCTCTTGAGGAAGGGTTATGTTATGCAAGTCGAAGAACGTTTTACGGCCTAAAAACACATCGTGCTGATAAGATAGGTAAGATCATTTGTCGATAATATCTGTTGTATTGTTCATTCATACCTACACTGACACACGTTATCTTATTTCTTATATATTTTAGATAGTGTAAAGACTGTTTTCGTTCTCTTTTGTTCATTCATCACTACCTACACTGACATACGTTATCTTATATATTTTAGATAGTGTAAAGACTGTTCTCGTTCTCTTTTGTTCATTAATCACTAACTACACTGACACACGTTATCTTATTTCTTATATATTTTAGATAGTGTAAAGACTGTTCTTGTTCTCTGTTGTTCATTCATCACTACATACACTGACACACGTTATCTTATTTCTCATATATTTTAGATAGTGTTTCTCGTTCTCTGTTGTTCATTCATCACTACACACACGTTATCTTATTTCTTATATATTTTAGATAGTGTAAAGACTGTTCTCATTCTCTGTTGTTCATTCATCACTACCTACACTGACATACGTTATCTTATTTCTTATATATTTTAGATAGTGTAAAGACTGTTCTCATTCTCTGTTGTTCATTCATCACTACCTACACTGACATACGTTATCTTATTTCTTATATATTTTAGATAGTGTAAAGACTGTTCTCATTCTCTGTTGTTCATTCATCACTACCTACACTGACATACGTTATCTTATTTCTTATATATTTTAGATAGTGTAAAGACTGTTCTCATTCTCTGTTGTTCATTCATCACTACCTACACTGACATACGTTATCTTATTTCTTATATATTTTAGTTAGTGTAAAGACTGTTCTCATTCTCTGTTGTTCATTCATCACTACCTACACTGACATACGTTATCTTATTTCTTATATATTTTAGTTAGTGTAAAGACTGTTCTCATTCTCTGTTGTTCATTCATCACTACCTACACTGACATACGTTATCTTATTTCTTATATATTTTAGATAGTGTAAAGACTGTTCTTGTTCTCTGTTGTTCATTCATCACTACCTACACTGACATACGTTATCTTATTTCTTATATATTTTAGATAGTGTAAAGACTGTTCTCATTCTCTGTTGTTCATTCATCACTACCTACACTGACATACGTTATCTTATTTCTTATATATTTTTATAGACAATAACTAAAGGATTTGGAAGGAATGTTACTTCCAATAGTTGAAATTATTTGGTACATTGTCATCATTCATCTGCGTACCGCAAAGTGCTTTCCTGAAAATGCCATTGGTCAAAAATACACTCTAACAAAGACAGCTTCCGGTTATCAATTAGTCCCTGAAAGTAACGACAAGAACGCGTCGAGCATCCCTGTAACATCGGGAAATGCCGCCGATATTCAGTCTGTTCCATCAAATGTTGAACAAAAGGTGCATGTATGCGCGTTTCATTAACGTTACTTTAATTCATAGATAACAGCCTAATATGTGGTTTTGCCTCTTGCTTCCAAGGTGAATATTGTCTCCGTGTTATCAAGTTTTACCGATGTCTTGTTGAGATTTCAAAATCTTCTTAGTAAGTTCACCATATCGATTTTTCAGACAAATCTTCAAACCGATCAAGATTTAGGCGGTATGACGTCATCAAAGTTTCCCGCGCCTTCTCTGCCGGATCAAACACAAATCGACAAATTGATAAACTTATTGAAAGAAAATGGAGATCGTGAACATCCGGATGACGTAAGTAGTTTACCATAAATTCAGCTTGCTTGTAATAAACAAGCAGTTTTGATGATTTCAGGAGTGTATAGCCGGTCGGCTTTGGCAAATGAATGCTTCATGTTTATTCGTTGTTACATGAAGTCTCGTCAAGTGTGAGATATGTTTTGCTTCATGTAGAAAAGTCTTGTTACATTGGCACTTGATAATGGTGATGGGTCTAATGGAAAACCTGGATTAAAGGTAGTTAGGCAGAAATGAAGCAATAAGTTCCGAGCGAGGAAATATTTCTTCTTTGTTCTAACACAGGGACCACGTGGTTCGCCGGGTCCTCCTGGGATACCAGGCCCTCCGGTCAGTAATGAATTATCTTTACAACTCTGGAAAAATCCTATCACCTTTTAAATTTGTATACATTGCTTTTCACACAGGGTTTAAGGGGTGAACCAGGAGCATGTTTGCTACCAGCGGAGGTTTGTTTATCTAATGTCTCCATTGCGCATGTCAGAGAACCATTCATTTGGCATTTTACTATTTAAGCACGAAAACTTTTGCTTTGTGAATACAAAGTTTTAAAAATTTGTTTAAGAGGAAATAGTTTGGTTTCAAAATTGCTCTAACTGCTTCTTTATTTGACATTGATGGCCTTCAGTGCATAAAATGGCGAACATTACACTTCAAGAAATAAAATGCGAACAATATGTTTTAGTTTCGCTGCGATGTAAACAAATTGATTAAGCTGTTGTCACGTGTCGACGAGTTGGAAAAAAACTGCGCCAAGTTAAAGGATAAGATAGGATAGCAATGGACTAATGTGAGTGTTTTTTTTTTCTTGTCTTAATATGTATTGTAGTTCAGAATGCAAAATCAAACTTTTCATCTCTTAGAGAAAGAAATTTGCCTCTATTATAGAGAACATGACGTTAACATTGACGGCCATTGTAAAAGGAAAGTAAATTTTAAAAATTGACGGTTTCCAAACCTTTTATTCGTAAAAAATCTATCAATTTTAAATGTGATAATTATTTAATTGTGACTTTCAAAAGTTTTCCAAGACGCGGTAAAATACCGAGAACATCTCGCGTAAATAAACATTTTTGTACAAACGAACCATCGTCATTTTTGTAAATTTCCTAAGTCGCTTATAACGCTCGTGGTTAGTTGATATAATGTCGACTTTTTATTATTTCTGTCTTGTTGATGCACTGTCAAAGATGTTCTTTGTCTTCCTTTACTCTTCGGTTGGATTGAGATCATGAATCCTTGAGGCGACATGCCATCTAGCAACCTGCAGTTGAAGAAAGTTGTCAGTGGTGTACACTGGATTGGTACAAATGAATGTTTTGAACCAGGGAGTATCGTTACATGTTCGTAGATGTAGATCGTCCAGGTTGGTATAGTCCTGAGAAGGACTGTTGTTGTTGATGTTGACTGACGTTTACACACCCAAAGTCATCTTCAGAGTCAGTGAATAAAAAAGTAAATGCCAAATTAAACGTCACTGTTTCGAACGTCAGTCAATACCATTGAATTAAAATACATGGAACGCAACCTGAAGCTAATAATTGAAGCCAAATCTTACACCCAGACACGCGAGACTTTTCCCCCAGACACACGTGTTCCGTATTTCGAGATTCTCTCGCGGAGTAATAATTGACTGACTACACACGCGTGTCTGGGATAAAATCTCGCGTGTCTGTGGTAAAATTAAGGCTTCAAAAAATTATTAGGGTTTTGTATTACAGATAGCGTTCCATGTATTTTAGTTCGATGGTCAATACCAACATGAACACCAACAGTCTACCTCAGCTCTACATCAACTTGACAACGTACATGACAAAATACATAAGATTGTTTTGAAGTTGCACAGTTTAAAAAAAACGTGCTTACATCTTTTAGTCGTAGAAATTCTGCTCTCATTACGAAGAAGAAAACGATATGAGATGAGATTATTAATCCAACCAACGCGTCATAAAAAACTCCTAAAATTAAAGCAAAAGCCTCTCAATCATCAAAAATACTCGCAACTGAACAAACCTTAAAATATGTAAAGATTGAATTTTAATGAAAAACCTGTTACAATATCGTCATATTTAAAAATACACTTCAACCAAATATAAGATGGTATATAAGATATTGAATTGAACAAGACCCCGGCGAGTAAAGCACACTAAAACAAAAAGTTTATAAAGATTATGTATTTGCCTTAAGACACGGTAAAAGAAATTTCTTTTATTTACCTTCACAACTACCGTTGGTCCTTGGACCGTTGTTTTGCAGTGAATGATAAGAACCGAAACGAAAACTACGATTTGTAAGCACCACTTGAAACTCAAAGCTAGCCAAAAGAAGTTATTTCTAAAATACAAAAAAATACTGCATACATTCATCTTTTCGAATTGTTTGATGAAATGTAAAAGTCGAATGTCAATCGCTTTCTTCGGAAATGACAGTGATAAATTTTATCTAAGACTGATGATTTCAAAGAAGTCTGCAGATATACCTTTTTTTAATCCAGGCAGCAATGAAAAATCCACAGGACAGAACAAATATAAAAAGTGGGATTGCGTCTATTTTTGAATGTTTCTGTATTAAATTATAAAATGAAATGAGTCAAACAGGCACTAAGAACAAACGGGTATGAAAACTGTCAAATGAACAAACCATAAGACTTATCAGTCTGCTCTCGTCATACAAAATAGGTGTTGTTTCTGAAGTTCTTAACGAGTTTGTCAAATCATCGTACGCTGAAAACATATAACTTGAAAGTAAAAGTCTACTCGGAAAATTCGGTTTTGCCGCCATCAAAACAAAGATTGTAACACCTTCTTCCCTGTGCTTCCATTGATAATTGACTGCAAACGCCAAAAACAAAATCTATTTAAAAAAAAAACACTTTTACACAAATGAGGCCTTTCTTCCTTTTGCGTAAACGCCAAAGAATCATAAACTTACGCTACAAAGATTTAATATGCAACCTAAATAATAAAAACGAAGATTTCGAAAGTCGTTTATGACGCAATAGCTCACGTGACTGATGACTAACTTCAGACCACGTGATACTACGAAACTGCTCCCAAAAAATCTGGAGTGATGGTGTACAAGAAAAAAACAGGTACGAGGATGTACACCAATTTCCAACTAGTTAATAATATTACCAGTAATGACAATGCCATAGTGATGTTCATTCTTTTTCAAGAAAAACAGCAGGCCATTCATTGTTGAACTAAACATGAAATAAACACACCATAAAACTCAGCCATATGCACCATAAAACAGAGGCCGCCCAAGCTTGATAATTGTGGGGGGGGGGGCGGCAAATATTCATATATGCATGTTCTATCTTAGTAGCTTCTATTGAAATCAATAGTGGTTAAGGATTAACAAAGATTAAAAAATACAAATATACGAATATTGCCCCCTCCCCAATTATTGAGCTTGAGCGGCATATGTAAAATTTAGTCCATAGCACATATTTTCAGTTTATATAAAAGATACCTGATCGCAGTGAGTGTAAAAAATGCAACCCATGGAAGGTTTGATGTAGCGCTCATACAGATGGAATAGTGAAGAACTCGTACCCTAAATGATAGATAAATTTGAATGAAGTGTAAGGACAAGATGAGCAAGTTCATGATAACTTTTCACACATAAAACTATTGAAAATGGCTTTGATAGCCTTTCACACATAAAAGTATTGAAAATGCAAATAAATTGTTTGAAAGCGTATTTTGTGATATCTTATCCAACGTTGTAATTGGAGAAGATAAATTTGTTTTAAAGATCGAACCAAATTATAAATTTATGTATGAAAATGGCAATTTAGTTGTAGAAGCATGGAACAGTGGAATAATTAATCCTGCATTTTGACCAAATGTATTAAAAGACATAGCTTTGACATCCTTTTAATGTTATAGAAATCATGTGATTACTACGATACAGCCGTCACGTTGAGATAACTTTTCTAACCATGAATAGCGAAAATATCCCAGAACTGCGAACAAGATACAGAGACATCCGTCTGCCCAAAACAATCCTACAGCAGCGTGCGCAGTATTGTTGGAAATGTCTGTGACAAATTATAATACGATGTATAAGAATTTGCAAAAAAATGGCAAATGAAGACATAGTATGCCGCGCTAAATGCGACAAGTCTTGATACTTAATATTGTTGTGTTCAGTCTCTATGACAAACAGGTGAAATACTTAGACATGGACACTACAACTTTTTCCATACCTGCGAATTCGTAATGTTTGATTCCACTTAAATTGCACATTTCGGGAAGATATCGAAAATCAAGGACCGCGCAAAATGTATGTTTTTATTTCTAAATCCATTCCAATAAAGGTCAAAACACGAATCGCTTCAAATTACCTTCGTAATTCCAACTCTTGTTGCGTGCCTGCACAACCTCACCGACCTGACTCCATTTTCTCCCTCCTTAATTTATACTGCCCGCGTACTAATAACTCGTATTACATTTGCTTGGCGTATTACATTTCTAAATTTTCGGCGATTTTAACATGAAAATTCAAACAGACTCCGTGGATAAATCCACGGAAAAGATTGAAGATGAAGTTAAAAAAGAAGATAAGTTGATAAAAAGCGAGGACGTGTCTCAAAAATCGTCAGAAATCTCATTCGAAGTTGGCGACTTTTGTTTAGTCAAGCGACCCGCTGACAATAATTGGCGTACGTATTGAATTATGTTCCTTTTTTATATAGATTTTGAGCAAACAGAGCTCCTAATGTATTCCTCTGAATATGTGTACATGCAAACTTCTGTCAATTTGTTCAATTTCTTTTAAATAGCTTAATATCTTGAAAAGACTTGTTATTTTTCATAAATCATGTGAAATTAATCATGCAGTATGCATAAATTATCAGATCCTGCCGAAATTATTCAGAAGAGAAACAGCGTCGAGGAAGGATCTAAGGAGTATTACGTGCATTACAAGGGATGTAAGTTGAACTCACATAATATCATAGGGTATCCCTATGTGTCCCTTGTGGAAAAGAGATATTTTGTGTTTGAGAAAGAGCTGACGTGCCAGACAGTGTTTTAACCTGCCAAATTTTGTTGTGCTATGTAAATTTTTAATAATTAGCATTGATTATTTCTTCAGCACTTGCTTTTACTGTGAGTTAACATCCGAATATTTTCACAGCGTGAACAAACTTGCGGACTGGCTGTGTTGCTGAGAGCAGCCATATTTCTTTGCCATGTTTAATTACTTAGACCAAAACACTTGAAGATGCGGCGTTTCTCAATTGCAGAGGCAAAGAAAAAATATATCAGAATTACAAGCTTAGTGGCTTATTATTGTTTCAAGCAATAAATTTAAAAAAGGATAACGTGGAAATTTTTATATTAACATATGAAAGTTCATGTGGCACTCTGGCTGTAAAGTTTGGAGATGATTAGACAGTAGATTTCTAAAGAAAAACTAATGTTTGCCATCTGAACTTTACATAGGTATGATAAAACTTTCACAATGTATGAGTATTCAAATTATCTGGTTTAGAATTTTAGTTTGAATTATGTCAATAAGCAGGGCTTACTTCATCACTTGTAAATTATAGTGTAGTAGAGGTTTTATCTTGGGTACATTATTGTAGTTTTGTTGGATTTGGGTACATTATAGTGTAGGGTAGAGAGTTTTGTTGAATCACATTATAGTGTAGGGTAGATTTGTTGAATCAGGGGTAGAGAGGTTTTGTTGAATCACTTGGGTACATTATAGTGTAGGGTGAGAGGTTTTGTTGAATCACTTGTACATTATAGTGTAGGGTAGAGAGTTTTGTTGAATCACTTGGGTACATTATAGTGTAGGGAAGAGGTTTGTTGAATCACTTGGGTACATTATAGTGTAGGGTAGAGAGGTTTTGTTGAATCACTTGGGTACATTATAGTGTAGGGTAGAGAGGTTTTGTTGAATCACTTGGGTACATTATAGTGTAGGGTAGAGAGGTTTTGTTAGATCACTTGGGTACATTATATTGTAGGGAAGAGTTTTGTTGAATCACTTGGGTACATTATAGTGTAGGGAAGAGAGGTTTGTTGAATCACTTGTGTACATTATAGTGTAGGGAAGAGAGGTTTGTTGAATCACTTGGGTACATTATAGTGTAGTAGAGGTTTTGTTGGATCACTTGACATTATAGTGTAGGAAGTTTTGTTGAATTACATTATAGTGTAGGGTGAGTTTTGTTGGATCACTTGGGTACATTATAGTGTAGGGTAGTTTGTTGGATCACTTGGGTACATTATAGTGTAGGGAAGAGTTTTGTTGAATCACTTGGGTACATTATAGTGTAGGGTAGTTTTGTTGGATCACTTGGGTACATTATAGTGTAGGGTAGATTTTGTTGTTGTACATTATAGTGTAGTAGAGTTTTGTTGAATCACTTGTGTACATTATAGTGTAGGGTAGAGATTTTGTTGAATCACTTGGGTACATTATAGTGTAGGGTTTTTGTTGAATCACTTGTGTACATTATATGTAGGGTGAGAGGTTTGTTGAATCACTTGGGTACATTATAGTGTAGGGTAGAGTTTTGTTGAATCACTTGTGTACATTATAGTGTAGGGTAAGAGGTTTTGTTGAATCACTTGGGTACATTATAGTGTAGGGTAGAGGTTTTGTTGAATCACTTGTGTACATTATAGTGTAGGGTAGAGTTTTGTTGAATCACTTGGGTACATTATAGTGTAGGGTGAGAGGTTTTGTTGGATCATGGGATTATAGTGTAGGGTAGAGAGGTTTGTTGGATCACTTGGGTACATTATAGTGTAGGGTAGAGAGGTTTGTTGGATCACTTGGGTACATTATAGTGTAGGGAAGAGAGTTTTGTTGAATCACTTGGGTACATTATAGTGTAGGGTAGAGAGTTTTGTTGGATCACTTGGGTACATTATAGTGTAGGGTAGAGTTTTGTTGAATCACTTGGGTACATTATAGTGTAGGGTAGAGAGGTTTTGTTGAATCACTTTTACATTATAGTGTAGAGAGGTTTTGTTGAATCACTTGGGTACATTATAGTGTAGGGAAGAGTTTTGTTGAATCACTTGGGTACATTATAGTGTAGGGTAGAGAGGTTTGTTGAATCACTTGGGTACATTATAGTGTAGGGTAGAGAGGTTTTGTTGAATCACTTGGGTACATTATAGTGTAGGGTAGAGATCACTTGGGTACATTATATTGTAGTTTGTTGAATCACTTGGGTACATTATAGTGTAGGGAAGATTTTGTTGAATCACTTGTGTACATTATAGTGTAGGGAAGATTTTGTTGAATCACTTGGGTACATTATAGTGTAGGGTAGAGAGGTTTTGTTGGATCACTTGGGTACATTATAGTGTAGGGAAGTTTTGTTGAATCACTTTACATTATAGTGTAGGGTAGAGTTTTGTTGGATCACTTGGGTACATTATAGTGTTAGTTTTGTTGATCACTTGGGTACATTATAGTGTTTTTGTTGAATCACTTGGGTACATTATAGTGTAGGGTAGAGAGGTTTTGTTGGATCACTTGGGTACATTATAGTGTAGGGTAGATTTTGTTGAATCTTGGTACATTATAGTGTAGGGTAGAGAGGTTTTGTTGAATCACTTGTGTACATTATAGTGTAGGGTATTTGTTGAATCACTTTACATTATAGTGTAGGGTAAGAGGTTTTGTTGAATCACTTGTGTACATTAGTGTAGGGTAGATTTTTGAATCACTTGGGTACATTATAGTGTAGGGTAGATTTTGTTGAATCACTTGTGTACATTATAGTGTAGAGAGGTTTTGTTGAATCACTTGCATTATAGTGTAGGGTTTTGTTGAATCACTTGTGTACATTATAGTGTAGGGTAGTTTGTTGAATCACTTGGGTACATTATAGTGTAGGGTAGAGAGGTTTTGTTGGATCACTTTACATTATAGTGTAGGGTAGAGAGGTTTTGTTGGATCACTTGGGTACATTATAGTGTAGGGTAGAGTTTGTTGGATCACTTTACATTATAGTGTAGTTTGTTGAATCACTTGGGTACATTATAGTGTAGGGTAGAGAGGTTTTGTTGGATCACTTGGGTACATTATAGTGTAGGGTAGAGAGTTTTGTTGAATCACTTGGGTACATTATAGTGTAGGGTAGAGAGGTTTTGTTGAATCACTTGGGTACATTATAGTGTAGGGTAGAGAGGTTTTGTTGAATCACTTGGGTACATTATAGTGTAGGGTAGAGAGGTTTTGTTGAATCACTTGGGTACATTATAGTGTAGGGTAGAGAGGTTTTGTTGGATCACTTGGGTACATTATAGTGTAGGGTAGAGAGGTTTTGTTGAATCACTTGGGTACATTATAGTGTAGGGTAGAGAGGTTTTGTTGAATCACTTGGGTACATTATAGTGTAGGGTAGAGAGGTTTTGTTGAATCACTTGGGTACATTATAGTGTAGGGTAGAGAGGTTTTGTTGAATCACTTGGGTACATTATAGTGTAGGGTAGAGAGGTTTTGTTGAATCACTTGTGTACATTATAGTGTAGGGTAGAGAGGTTTTGTTGAATCACTTGGGTACATTATAGTGTAGGGTAGAGAGGTTTTGTTGAATCACTTGGGTACATTATAGTGTAGGGTAGAGAGGTTTTGTTGAATCACTTGTGTACATTATAGTGTAGGGTAGAGAGGTTTTGTTGGATCGCTTGGGTACATTATAGTGTAGGGTAGAGAGGTTTTGTTGGATCACTTGGTACATTATAGTGTAGGGAAGAGAGGTTTTGTTGAATCACTTGGGTACATTATAGTGTAGGGTAGAGAGGTTTTGTTGAATCACTTGGGTACATTATAGTGTAGGGTAGAGAGGTTTTGTTGGATCGCTTGGGTACATTATAGTGTAGGGTAGAGAGGTTTTGTTGGATCACTTGGGTACATTATAGTGTAGGGTAGAGAGGTTTTGTTGGATCACTTGGGTACATTATAGTGTAGGGTAGAGAGGTTTTGTTTGATCGTTTGGGTACATTATAGTGTAGGGTAGAGAGGTTTTGTTGGATCGCTTGGGTACATTATAGTGTAGGGTTGAGAGGTTTTGTTGGATCACTTGGGTACATTATAGTGTAGGGTAGAGAGGTTTTGTTGGATCACTTGGGTACATTATAGTGTAATTTTCAATTGAATTGATGCACCACCCATGACTATTATAAAATGTACACCCCCCTGAACACTGTAGTCAAGGGGGGAGAATGTTTTTAATAATGGTTTGTTTTTGGTCAAAATTCTTATCCCTTGTGTTTCAGTCAATCGTCGCCTGGACGAGTGGGTCTCAGATGTTAGGGTTGACCTGTTTAAAGCAAGCATTCCTGAAGAGAAATCTGAAGAAAAATCAGATAATGAAGGACCAGAGCGAAAATTGACGAGAAACCAGAAACGGAAACATGATGAAATCAATCATGTTCAGAAGGTGATTTTTTCATTCTTTGATTTGCCTTTAGTTTGATTTATGACAAATAAAATCTTTTTTAAAATGAATTGAACCTTTCTGTCTGCATATGAATTATCATTTCCACCGTGTTTGTATACGGAAACTCACTTATGAAAAGTTCTGGTGTCGTGTATTTTTGTCCGTGAATTGATCTGCAACTCTCTTTCGCTTTTTCATATTTATACTGTTAAAAAAATGTTTGTATGTAGATTAAGCAGTCTGTAAAATTTGAAACACATTGCCATTTGGCTTTTGTTGGTGTACTTTTAATGGCGAGCTTTTCAGTAGCGAAAATGACAATGCTCTTTTATGACGTTAATTCTGTTGATCACAATGTTAAATAGTTAGAATGTTATTAAACAAAAGGAATGACGGCATGATGCTTTATCAAACAACTACAAACAATAGCGGCCTTATCTAAGAACATTTGAGAAAATAACCTTCCACTCCTCTTCCTTGTAAACGAGACAAGTCGATTCAAAAGCAGAGAGCCTTATACGCTACAAGTCCCGGGCTTGTGACCTGTATAGAAGAGTTAAAAAGGTGAAAGGTTTATCATAGATTAATCAACTGAATTTTATTTATTGAATTCTGCTGACTCATTACGTCAAGTTAATGATTTCTATTGTTTCTATAATAAACTTACAACTTTGACTTTCGTTAACTTTGTCTGAACATTTACAACTACGCACTAAGTACGTTTTGCGCTTTGATCTTTGAGCAGACTAGTTTTCTGTGCTAGACGAAAGACTATCGCTTTCGTTCAACGCACTTTTCTAAATCTATCATCTAAATTTTAGACGTACGCTGAAATGGATCCAACAACTGCCGCTCTTGAGAAAGAACACGAGGCTGTATGTTCACTAACGTTTTTTGAAATTTTTATTGAGAGTTGAAGTTCTTGTTGGTTTGGCTACTGTCATTAGCGCTTAGTCAACGCGCAAGTTTGAGTCTTACTATGCAAATTTCAAAGTATAATCGTTATTCATGCAGAGGCATTTGACTTTGAAGATGACTACCGCTAAGGTTGTCGAAACGTCAGTCAACAACAACAAAAACAGTCCTTCTCAGGACTATATACCAACCTAGACGATCTACATTTACAAACATGTAACCATACTCCCGGGTTCAAACCATTTACTTTATACAAGCCTCAATAATCATTTTTGACGTCAATGAAGATCGTCAAAAAAAAAGTTTGCACAGCGCGCGTGTCTTTGGGAACGACATTTATGACCGAGTTTAGTTCCACGTTTCATGTCGTAATGAGAATTTTTAATTCATGTTGTTGTTTTTGATGTTTGTAGATAACGAAAGTGAAATATGTCGACAAGATACAAATAGGAAAGTACGAAATCGACGCGTGGTACTTCTCACCGTTTCCCGACGAATACGGTAAACAAACGAAGTTGTGGATCTGTGAATATTGCCTAAAATATATGAAGTATAAACACACCTTCTGTGATCACTTGGTAAGTTTACGTCAGCGTTTTGAGACATTCATTTCCGTAGTGTGCGCATCTTTTCTGCGCATATCAAAACTTGAAAATTACAAACTTAATGTTTCAAATTCAAAATAAACGACACAGCGTTCCTTCATTTCTATAAAATTTGTGGGGGAGGGGGTCAGGGCAACCACTTCTCAACTACTGCTCAAAATAATGCGCAATCGACAATGACTGACTAAAAATACTTGTTGACCCGTCAATTTTTTGTCTTGTCAGCCATTTCGACCGATCAATTTTTGTTGTATTTTCTATTGTCTGATTTTGGTGGCGGAGGGGCACCTCATACTTGAAGGACCACGGGCTCAAACTTACGCGACAGTCTGGACGGCTTAGAATGTCAAACACTAGAATCTGTTGTCTCAAGAAATATTTTTTCTAGGTTATTGGTGCAAACTATGTGTTCTAATTACCGGTGAACAACCGACTTTGCTAAAATAAAGTCGGCTGGTCGTCTTGAGCTAACAAATTTTCGGCTGATATTTTCAGCTTTTGTCTGAAGTCAATAATTGTGAATTTTTTAGACAAAATGTACGTTTCGTCAGCCACCGGGAAGGGAAATTTATCGAAAGGGATCGATATCTGTGTACGAAGTGGACGGTAAAGATCACAAGGTTTAGTATGAACTATTGATAGAAAATATGGCTGACAGCAAAGCGTAGTTCGTTTCAAATGCTTTTATATATTTCTAGATTTATTGTCAAAATTTGTGTCTCACTGCGAAACTTTTCCTGGATCATAAAACGTTATATTTCGACGTGGAACCGTTCGTTTTCAACATCTTGACTGAAGTCGATAGAGACGGAGCACATTTAGTCGGTTATTTCTCAAAGGTTGAACTTTATTTTGTGTATTTTAGCGACGTCTTTCAATGGTTTTTCTCTACTCTCTTTTCTAGAATTTTTTTGTTTTTTATCATTAGGAGAAAGAATCTCCAGATGGAAATAACCTCGCCTGTATTTTAACCTTACCACCGTATCAGCGAAAAGGATATGGAAAATTCCTCATCGCTTTTAGTAAGTTTGCTTTTGTTTTATAAAACTCTCTTTTTTCCTGAGTACAACACCGAGGTTCTGCTTCCACGGAGTAGTGCTTCCACTTTGTATAGTGTTTTTCCTAATGGTGGAAATTGTATAAATGTAACCGTACCGGAATCAATAAACATTTTACTTAAATCAGGGGGGTAAATTGACTTAGTTCATTCATTTACCTGGAGGCGCAGCTTAGCCTAATAAATCAAATGCTCTCAAAATTACCTGTGCCTGTCCACGATGTTCATGACAATTGACGATAGTGCTGTGCACCGAGTAGCACCGGAGTGTGTTCATCACCGGCAACAAAATTACCTGTGTCTGTCCACGATGTTCATGACAATTGACGATAGTGCTGTGCACCGAGTACCGGAGCTCCGGCTATTTTTGCCTGCCGGAGTTTGTTCATCACCGGCAAAACTTCGGCAGCAGTCGTTTGTGCTGCAAAATATTGTCAAACTTTGGTCAACGTGTCTGATCAAAACATTTTTTTATCAACAAACGATAACTATCGGCGAAAATTGAAAAACTTGCATGAAAATAAAGCATTTTATGCATGAAACAACATGACGCTAGATTGCGTTCACACATGCTAATTTGTGATTCAAAGTCAGAGTGCGGAAATTTAACTTTACATATATAAATTCTACTAATAATACACCTTAACATGTTTATAAACATTTCTAACATGTTTGTAACATTTTACTAATAATACACCTTAACATACAAACCTGGACGATCGACATTTACAAACATGTAACGATACTCTCGGGTTCAAACCATTTACTTTAATACACCTTAAACTGTTGAACAGTGAATTGCAAAATTAACCAGCCACAACCAGTGATTCGAGTTATAAAATAGCCGAAGCCGGAGATGAAAAACCGGAGTTTGCACAGTCCTACTTTTAATTGTGTTTGTTGGATTGTGTTTTATGTTTTTGAAGTATTGTTTTGTGTCTTATCCTAGGTTATGAGCTGTCCAAACTTGAGTCTACTGTGGGCTCACCTGAAAAGCCTTTATCAGACCTTGGAAAGTTGAGTTACCGCAGCTACTGGTCCTGGGTTCTACTTGATATATTACGTAATCTTAGAGGAACCCTGTCCATAAAAGATCTGAGGTAGTTTTGTAAACCTATTTCTTAAATTCTTGCAATAACACTGGATCAGTAAGAGATGATCTTTACTGTATCTTTAGGAAGAACAGTTTAGAACTGATAGAGATATCTAGTATAAATAAAGTTAGTTTAGTTTAGGTTTCCTTCTGTAGTAACACTGGATCAATAAGAGACGATCTTTACTGGATCTTTAGAAAGAACAGTTTAGAACTGATAGAGATATCTAGTATAAATAAAGTTAGTTTAGTTTAGGTTTCCTTCTGTAGTAACACTGGATCAATAAGAGACGATCTTTACTGGATCTTTAGAAAGAACAGTTTAGAACTGATAGACATATCTAGTATAAATAAAGTTAGTTTAGTTTAGGTTTCTTTCTGTAGTAACACTGGATCAATAAGAGATGATCTTTACTGTATCTTTAGAAAGAACAGTTTAGAACTGATAGAGATATCTAGTATAAATAGAGTTAGTTTAGTTTAGGTTTCTTTCTGTAGTAACACTGGATCAATAAGAGATGATCTTTACTGTATCTTTAGAAAGAACAGTTTAGAACGGATAGAGATATCTAGTATAAATAAAGTTAGTTTAGCTTAGGTTTCTTTCTGTAGTAACACTGGATCAATAAGAGATGATCTTTACTAAATCTTTAGAAAGAACAGTTTAGAACTGATAGACATATCTAGTATAAATAAAGTTAGTTTAGTTTAGGTTTCTTTCTGTAGTAACATTGGATCAATAAGAGATGATCTTTACTAAATCTTTAGAAAGAACAATTTAGAACTGATAGAGATATCTAGTATAAATAAAGTTAGTTTAGTTTAGGTTTCTTTCTGTAGTAACACTGGATCAATAAGAGATGATCTTTACTGTATCTTTAGAAAGGACAGTTTAGAACTGATAGAGATATCTAGTATAAATAGAGTTAGCTTAGTTTAGGTTTCTTTCTGTAGTAACAGTGGATCAATAAGAGATGATCTTTACTCAATCTTTAAGAACAGTATTGAAGTTGACGGATCTAGCTAATATTTGAAATACTCGCGGTCTATTTGTCATGTTAGTTACCTCTCATTCAATCGCTTTAAATATCTTTTCATTTCAGTACAATGACGAGTATCACTCAGGAAGACATTATAAGCACCTTGCAGTCATTAAATATGATCAAATATTGGAAGGGCCAACACGTCATATGTGTGACGCCAAAGCTTGTCGAGGAGCATGTCAAGAGCTCGCAATACCGCAGACCAGTACTTATTGTAGACACTTCTTGTTTAAGATGGACACCTACGAAAAAAGTGAAGAAAGTAAAGCATTGATGTCTCTGAAGGAGTCGTTGAACTGAAATAGATGGAACGCTACCGGAAGCAAATAATTGAAGCGAAATCTTACACCCAAACACGCGAGATAACACCCAGACACGCTTTGTGCTAAAAATTTACTATGCTTTTCTATGACAGGTAGCTTTCCATGTATTATAGTTGAATGAAAGGAGTATTTTAGAAACAAAACAATGGCTTCTTGTGTTCAAGGGGGGTGGAGTGGGGAGGATGATTTGTGCGAAAGTTGACTATCGCTTCTGTTCAATGATCGACGCTTCTAAAACCTTCACCAATCACTCGACGTTTACAGACGTAGACGTTGTAAGTTTGTGTTAATAAATCTATGGATGTTTTCGGAAAAGTTTTATACAACGATTAGTTTCACTTGCATATTCACATCCGTTGTTATTTGAAGCATTAAAAACTGTAAATTTCAACATATAAAAGTAGTGTAATGGACCTGATTCTATTTATGTTTGGATTACATATCAAAGTTGTATATGAATACATTCTTTTGCTTTTCGTTTCATCATTTTTCATAAAGAACTATAGTCTGTGAAAACATTCGCTATGGCATGTTTTTCTTGTCCGTAAGATTTTGCATTTGCCTATCTTTTACGTATCTTCTGTGTGTGTTTATTTCCAGTAGCGAATTCAGCATTTATCCTAAGAAAAATTTGTCCTGCTTAATTTTAAAATATCTTCGTGTAATAAGTGATGAATTTCCAACGATTAAATTCAAATGCCTTCGACGTATTTTCTCTTGTAAATACATCTAAAAAAAGCTGGTGTAAATTTTTTGGCTTTACCCTAAACTGACCGCCAGTTTTGTTCAGTTGAAATATACACAACATAACGAAAAGTCTCCACCTTAAAACGGGATTATTTTATGAATCTTTACTCTTAAATATTTTCTACAGGATTTCTTAATTTTGAATTATCAGTAATTTAGATATTCCTTTGACTTAGAGGAAATTTTTTTGTACAAAAAGTATAAGAGTGTAAGAGTATAAAATTTCAACAAATAACCAAAAATCTTGTATAATAATTGAGTATTGTGCTTTCTTTTGATTGCTATAGTTACTTAAGTAATTACGATATTCAAATACTTGTTGTAATTGGCTGCTTTTTTATCAAAGTTCAATATATCTGATGATAAATTGCGAAATGTTCACTAATTCTTGAGCATTTGAAAGCGAAACCCAGAAAAGTGCGTGCAGTCTTAGAAAATGGAGCTTCTTATATACATTGGAATGTTTGTTTGTTTCGTTGCTGTGAACTCAGGTATGTTGGTGGAGTTTCTGTTCAAACATTTGGAAAGTAACTTATTTTTCTGTGATTTTTAGCTTCGATGAAAACTTCTACAAATGTGTCGGCGGAACAAAATCATACTGTTGAAAAACGATCCTTAAGTAAGAACTATTGTTTATACGAAGTTATGTCAAAAATATCTCAAATTTCTGGGCTTCTTGTTCCCTCGGGGGTGAAAAAAAGATTGTGACTTTTCCTTTGTGTAGAAGCCGACTGCAAAGGATGTGTGGATTTATGTTTTTGGAGGTTACATTGTGAAATGTGTTGGAATGCAAATTGTGATCAGTTTGGATGTAGCTGCAAACCTGTCAGTGGAGGCGTGAGTACATTTAGGATCATTCCTGGATCACATTTGACAATGTTTTACGCTAAACCTATCTTCGTTTGTATAGTGTCATATGGTAAACGGATGTCGGAAAGCTGTGATTCGTCAAAATGTCACCATGTCATCTTGAAAGATACTCCACTTTTTAACTTTTCATTTCATTTTCATGTTGTAAACAGAAGGAAAATTGACTATATTTGAAAAGAAATGTGTATCTTGTTACTTTAGACTTTAGAGTATAAAAATAAGACAATATGACAATAAAAGATCATTCTTATTCAAACCTACATTTCACAGGATTGGATTTGTGATTTTGAGATAAATCCCCGCTTTCCTTGATTTCTTGCTTTCTTGCTTTCTTTCTTGCGGAGTGAAAATTGATTGATTGGCTTTAAAAAATTACTATGCGTTTCTATGACAGGTAGTGTTCCAAGGTATTATAGTTGAATGAAAGGAGTATTTTAGAAACAAAAAAATGGCTTCTTGTGTTCAATGGGGGTGGGGTGGGGAGGATGATTTGTGCCAAAGTTGACTATCGCTGCTGTTCAATGATCGACGCTTCTAAAACCTTCACCAATCACTCGACGTTTACAGACGTAGACGTTGTAAGTTTGTGTTAATAAATCTATAGATGGTTTCGGAAAAGTTTTATACAACGATTAGTTTCACTTGCATATTCACATCCGTTGTTATTTGAAGCATTAAAAACTGTTAATTTCAATATATAAAAGTAGTGTAATGGATCTGATTCTATTTATGTTTGGATTACACATCAAAGTTATATATGAATACATTCTTTTGCTTTTTTTTTCATCATTTTTCATAAAGAACTATAGCCTGTGAAAACATTTGCTATGGCATGTTTTTCGTGTCCATAGGATTTTTTTTTGCCTATCTTTTACGTATCTTCTGTGTGTGTTTATTTCCAGTGGCGAATTCAGCGTTTGTCTTAAGAAATGTTTGTCCTGCTCAATTTTAGAATATCTTAGTGTAATAAGTGATGAATTTCCAACGATTAACTTCAAATGCTTTCGACGTATTTTCTCTTCTAAATTCATCTTAAATAAGCTAGTGTAAATTTTTTGGCTTTACCCTAAACTGACCGCTTGTTTTTTACAGTTGAAATATACACAACATAACGAAAAGTCTCCACCTAAAACGGGATTATTTTTTGAATCTTTACTCTTAAATATTTTCTACAGGAATACTTAATTTTGAATTATCAGTAATTTAGATATTCCTTTGACTTAGAGGAAATTTTTTTGTACAAAAAGTTGGAGTATAAAATTTCAACAAAGAACCAAAAATCTTGTATAATACTTGAGTATTGTGCTTTCTTTTGATTGCTATAGTTACTTAAGTAATTACGATATTCAAATACTTGTTGTAATTGGCTGCTTTTTGATCAAAGTTCAATATATCTGATGATAAATTGCGAAATGTTCACTAATTCTTGAGCATTTGAAAGCGAAACCCAGAAAAGTGCGTGCAATCTCTTAGAAAATGGAGCTTCTTATATACATTGGAATGTTGGTTTGTTTCATTGCTGTGAACTCAGGTATGTTGGTGGAGTTTCTGTTCAAACATTTGGAAAGTAAATTATTTTTCTGTGATTTTTAGCTTCGATGAAAACTTCTACAAATGTGTCGGCGGAACAAAATCATACTGTTGAAAAACGATCCTTAAGTAAGAACTATTTTTTATACGAAGTTGTGTCAAAAATATCTCAAATTTCTGGGCTTCTTGTTCCCTCGGGGGTGAAAAAAAAATTGTGACTTTTCCTTTGTGTAGAAGCCGACTGCAAAGGATGTGTGGATTTATGTTTTTGGAGGTTACATTGTGAAATGTGTTGGAATGCAAATTGTGATCAGTTTGGATGTCGCTGCAAACCTGTCAGTGGAGGCGTGAGTACATTTAGGATCATTCCTGGATCACATTTGACAATGTTTTACGCCAAACCTATCTTCGTTTGTATAGTGTCATTTCGTAAACGGATGTCGTAAAACTGGGATTCATCAAAACGTCACCATGTCATCTTGAAAGATACTCCACTTTTTAAACGTGTTGTAAACAGAAGGAAAATTGACTATATTTGAAAAGAAATGTGTATCTTGTTACTTAAAACTTTAGAGTATAGAAATAAGACAATATGACAATATAAGTCTTTCAAACCTACATTTCACAGGATTGAATTCGTGATTTTGAGATAAATCCCCGCCTTCCTTGATTTCTTGCTCCTCAAACATTCATACTTTTGTCCGTTTATCGTCTGTGAAGATCATATAGCAAAGCCAATATATAAAGCCTTATGAGTTATTAGAGAAGATGAAAAATAGAAACATACTATCGCTACCATCGTTACAATTATTCAAATATGGAACAATGAGTAGAATTTCGTATCTTCAACTGCTATGACTAAGGTAAACACAAAGGTAGACATAAAGGTAGACAAAAAGATGGACATAAAGGTAGACATAAAGGTAGACAAAAAGATAGACATAAAGGTAGACATAAAGGTAGACATAAAGGCAGACATAAAGGTAGACATAAAGGTGGACATAAAGGTGGACATAAAGGTAGACACAAAAGTAGACATAAATGTGGACATAAAAATAGACATAAAGGTAGACATAAAGGTAAACATAAAGGTAGACACAAAAGTAGACATAAAGGTAGACGCAAAAGTAGACATAAAGGCATACATAAAGTAGACATAAAGGTAGACATAAAGGTAGACATAAATGTAGACATAAAGGTTGACATAAAGGTAGACATAAAGGTAGACATGAAGGTAGACATAAAGATAGACATAAAGGTAATCAAAATTTCAAGTTTAATCAAGATTAAAGATTTCAGATTAAGGCTAGGTTACAAATGTAGTTACTTCTGTTTTTGGCCAGGTCATATAGCTATCCTCAGTCTTCCCAGGTGCATCCTCGGCTCCGACTGTTGCATCATCTTTGTAAATTTCTTCATGGCACATGTTTGAAAAAATGCAGTAAAAATGCCTTTGTCTTGTCGTTTTTATCATCACAAGTATCCTGAGGTAGACGATGTTGTCATGGTCAACGTCAGAACCATCGCTGAGATGGGAGCCTACGTTAATTTATTGGAATACAATAATATCGAAGGGATGATCTTGCTTAGCGAGTTATCAAGAAGGAGAATTAGGTCTATTAATAAACTGATCAGAGTTGGAAAAAACGAATGTGTTGTTGTAATACGTGTGGACAAGGAAAAAGGTTTGTTTTGTTATTGAACTCTGCCTTTTTGCTTTAGTTTTGCTTCAGACAAGAGACGTGTATAGAATGGGGCAAATTTTATGAATAATCGTTCATCTTTGGGGGTCAATATGTTTCATTTAAGGCTACATCGATCTGTCCAAGAGACGTGTGTCGCCAGAAGAGGTCAAAAAATGCGAATCAAAATACTCCAATGCAAAAACTGTAGGTTGGCCAAGAATTTCAAAACATTTCCAGTCCAATATGTTTGTATTTTGAATTATGTAACTTGTTTTCAGGTACATAGTATTCTCAGACACACGGCAGAATTACTAAAATTCTCAACAGATGAACAACTGGAGGACTTATACACAAAAACTGCATGGACATTAGATACAAATCTCAAAGGAGTGGGGAAAGCTTTTGATGCATTCAAGAAAGCTGTGACGTATGTTTGATTATTGATTCTTTCCGTTGGCTATTTTTAACAATTTCTGTCTTTGAATAACACATGAAAATATCGTATATTTACCTTCATAATTTTAATGGCTTCTATTGAATTCACTCTCTATGTCACATTTCAAAACATACCATAATCTCATAAACAGATTTTGATGGTCAGAGTAATGGGTCATTTTCACCTTACTCTTAAACAGATTGCTTGCCCCTGCAAAAATCCCCCCCTCCCTCTCACAAATATCTTACCTCACCCCACAAATTTTTTACTTTGATGGTGCGATGTGTTGTGTCATTTTCTTACTTGTTAAACCACACTTTCGAATAGTACAAAATAAAACAAATTCCGAAGAGGGACATCTCGTTTTCTTGATATTCAAGATATTACAAGAGTTTGAAACAAAATATTACACGTTATTTTGTTTCAAACTCAATAATATCTTGAATTTGTTTTATTTTAAACCACGCTTTAAAAATAAGAAATCTCCTTCCCTTCCCTCGCTGTACTAAACATAAAAGCTCATCTTTACATGCTCTACACTTCATTTTGTCCTATTTACTCAACACAATCATGCATGTTTCTTGTCATCCTCTTCTCCACCTGATGTATCTAAATAAGTCCTTTCATTTCGCAGTGATCCCAATGTGTTAGATGAGCTTAATCTTGATGACGAGACCAAGAAGGTTTTGTTACAAAATATCACACAAAGATTGATGCCACAAGCAGTCAAATGTCGAGCAGATATACAAGTATCTTGTTTCACACAAGAAGGCATTGATGCTGTAAAAGAAGCATTGCTTAAAGGTTTGGATAATCAAACTGAAGATATGCCGATTAAGGTGAATAGCATATTGGTTATGATTATATTTTATGAAATAAACACATTGAAGCAAGTGCGCTGATTGGTCTAGAGCTGTGTTTGCATTAGCCTGTGCAAAACACATCTGAGCTCAACCAATCAAATCGATCATAACATTAACAATCAATCAGTCAAAGAGAATTTGCAAATCAATCATGAATACATTTTAGAGGAAAAGTTAGGGTGTTTGTTTGTTTCGCATTATTGTTATTTTATAAAGGAAATAAAAGATGCTTTTTGTGTTTGCACTGGCTTATGTAAACTGAGGAGATCTTTGGGAAAACTTGAGAGCAGATAAGTGCAAGCCCTAGACCGGTGGGGCTTGCACTGATCTGCTCTTGAATTCTCCCAAAGGTCTCCTCAGTTTGCATAAGCCTGTGCAAGCATAGTAAACATCTTATTTCTTGAATAATCTTTGTTTACACTCTTTGTAACTGTAAACTGTCTTGTTCTTTAAGATCAATCTTATTTCACCACCTACCTATGTTGTCACGACAACAACAATGAATCGAGAAGAAGGTTTAAAAGCTTTGGAAACATCTATCAAAGCCATTGAAGAAGTCATTATGAACAAGAAAGGAACATTTGTTTTACAACAAGCTGTAAGTGTCTACTGTCGCATGAGAGATATATTGTATCAATGAAAAGTGATGACCCCTACCAACCCATTACCAATCCTTTCAAACCCTGTATCAACCCCATGCTATATCTTTACCATCCCCATTCTATTTCTTTAATTCTTTACCATCCCTGTACCATCCCCAAGCTATATCTTTACCATCCCTACACCATCCCCAGGCTATATCTTTACCATCCCTGTACCATCCCCAAGCTATATCTTTACCATCCCTACACCATCCCCAAGCTATATCTTTACCATCTCTATAACATCCCCAAGCTGTATCTTTACAATCCCTATACCATTCCCAAGCTATATCTTTACAATCTCTATACCATCCCCAAGCTATATCTTTACAATCCCTATACCATCCCCAGCTATATCTTTACCATCCCTATACCATCTCCATATTATCTTAAAAATCATTATGTAATTTGCATATTACAAGTTGTTACTTTAAATTTTCCTCACGTTACCACACATTTGTGCCCTTGTATTTTCTTCCTGATCTCAAATGATCAATTTGAAATACAAATTTCCACCATTGATTGTCATTTTTGTCTATTCAGCCAAAGGTTGTCACAGATATGGATGAAGCAGACTTTGCAAAGGAACTGGAAAAACTTGAACGTCAAAATGCAGAAGTTGATGGTGATGATGATAATCCTGATGATGAAGAAGAACAAGATGAAGCATAAATGATTGTGGTTTGTGTTAAAACATTTTCAGAGAGAATGATAGATTGGATGACAAGTGCTAATTTAATAGCAAAGAAGTTAAACTTTAACATCTATTGAAACACCATTATGACATCAATTTTTTCTTGTGACTATTCAAAATAATATTTCACGCCCATGTTCAATGTGTTGTGTGAAAATTTTCATAGGTTTGCTTAGGTTAAAATGAAGTCTATAAGAGAAATTAAAATGGACAGTAGTTTGAACCTCTATGATTGAGTATATCTTACTTGTGTATCCAATATTTAACTAAGTATAGTTAGTAGTGTACTGTGTTACACAGTGGAGTGTCTAGCCTCTAAAATTGGAAGAGTAATATTTATATTATGAATACTATGATTATATGAAAGAATGTTGTATGCAGTGCGGTGTTTGAAATTAAATGAAGATATGATCTTTGCACTTTTGCTGGACAATTTAAGCAATTGTCTCATGAACCTGAAAAATTCAGGTGACTCAACGGCATTCGAACCCATGAACTCTGCGATGCCGGTGCAGTGCTCTGACCAACTGAGCTATGAAGTCACACAGTGGTGAGCAGGTCAATTTTGTTGGGCTCATGTTTTCCCGTGAAAAGAATGTCATATGAAAGAATGTTACTGTACCGGAATGTTACTGTAAGAGCACTGTACCGGCATCGCAGAGGTCATGGGTTCGAATCCCGTTGAGTCACCTGAATTTTTTAGGTTCATGAGACAATTGCTTAAATTGTCCAGCAAAGTGCGAAGATCATATCTTCATTTAATTCTATGATTCATAGAAAACAATTGATTGCAAAGGAACTTAAAATATAACTGAGCACAAGAACATGAACATTTCATACTCCCCTACATTGAACTATCTATGTTACTGACGGAGACAATTAGTGAGAATGTTATAGTGCTGAACTAGTTGAAGCTCTGAACACAAACATTACTTGATGTGGGATTTGAATAACACGAGTTTTATTCTTTCCATCTCCACGATGTTCGTACTGTGGAACAGTGAAACAGTGAAGTAAAAAAATCCGCACAATGATACCTCTCGAGCAATTTCAAAGCCTCTTTTTTTGTATACTCAAAAGTTTTTTATTATATTCCTACCAAATTACATTCAATCCACGTTAGCACATTTGTGGTATATCTTAACTTAGACAGTCGTTTACAGTGAAGTTTGTTCAAAAGTATAGTCGTTTCTAATTTTGCTATCTTATAAAAACGAGATGATTGAACATTGATGGTAGGATAGCATGAATTTTGGCTTTCGACATTTTAGCATGAACATTTTAGTCGCAGGGCGAAAGGTCCTACGATTACAGTTGTCAAATTTTTGTCGTTGTCACCTATTGCGCTAATTTTGGTTCAGGTTCTCGTTGTTGCAGGAATATATATCGTTTAATCTTCTCCCCAATGCTAACATTCATGACTTTAATTCAATTACAATTCAATTCAGCCATATTTATTGTTCGTACCAGCGGGGTCTACGAGCCAATATTGTTTCGTAAATGTCAAGAGTTTTAACATTATGAATGTTTTATGCAGTGCGGTGTTTGAAATTAAATGAAGATATGATCTTCGCACTTTGCTGGACAATTTAAGCAATCGTCTCAGGAACCTGAAAAAATCAGGTGACTCAACGGGATTCGAACCCATGACCTCTGCGTTGCCGGTGCAGTGCTCTGACCAACTGAGCTATGATGAAGTCACACAGGGTTGAGCAGGTCAATATTGTTGGGCTCATGTTTTCTCGTGAAAGGAAACGACATACGACATTCATATGACATTCCTTTCACGAGAAAACATGAGCCCAACAAAATTGACCTGCTCACCACTGTGACTTCATAGCTCAGTTGGTCAGAGCACTTCAATCTGATTTCAGGTTCCTGAGACGATTGCTTAAATTGTCCAGCAAAGTGCGAAGATCATATCTTCATTTAATTTTAGTTTTAACATTGTCAAAAAATAGCGCGACACGCCACGCTACGCATCTATTCTGTGTTGTAAGTTTCAAGAGCGCATTCTGTTTATCAACGTTCGCAGTGCCATTTCTTAGCAGCGCATTTTGATTGGTTAAACCGGATGACGTAATAATCGGACAGACCGAACTCATATAATAGAGATGATTTCTGATCTCAGTGCGCGGGATTTAAATTGTGACTAAAAGGTGGTAATTGCTTGACTTCGCTCGATATACTCAACAAATTAAAACAATTTTCAATTCCTATTTTTTCCTATTTTCGGTTAACTGGATTTCCCGATAGCAGGTAAGTCTGACTTTTTTATTACATTTAGAACATTATGCTTTGACAACACATTATGTTATACGTTCACGTTTTACTCGAGCTGAATTTTTTGTCCTCATTTAGCTAAAGCTGTGATATAAGTTTTGATTTATTGTTATTATACTTAGTGAATTTGTACAAAATTGCTGGGATTTGATTTCCATTGCGTAGTACTAGCTAGTTTTCGCTAATTTTAGTACGAGGGAAATTACATTCTTTACATTCACAAAAAAAAGTTTATGCACTGGTGGCCCTGCCGCATAATGCTAATGCACCCTACCGTCTGCCCTAGTGGATAAAACAAGGAGTTCACTCCGTTAGTATTCCGAAAATTGACCTCCGTCCCAATGTATTCGGAACACGAAGAATAATCACAATCACAACTTGGTTTCATAAACAATTTTTATTATTACTTCTTAAAGTATCCCTTCTCGCTTCTCTCGCTTGTCTCTTTTCGTCTCGCTTGTATCGCATGTCTCATCTCTCACTTCCGTTCTCTGTTCTCTCTACTTCCGTTCCACTCATGTTTTCTATATTGTTCTTTATCGTCCCCAACGTACCCGAATGTACAATTAAACCTAACACAACTTTAACATAATTTGCAACATTAGAACAATGTTTGATTATGTAGTGCAAATACCAAGGAATTTGCAACAATGCAACGAATTTAAAGCATAGTAATATTCAATTGTCTATTTAAATCCATTCTCACTTCTGTTGGGGGCTATTTTCATACTTGCATGCAATTTTCTACGCTGCTTTATTTATTTTGCGATTCTTGGGAATGTTGCAAAAATACTTATTTCATATAACAAGGCGCTCACTCGGCCAGAAAAATGTTTGATTATATTTTCGTCTCAGAATTCCTCTTTCCTATACTTGTTACACGATCGTGTATGAAATACTTTGGTTGTCTGTAAGATTAAAATCAAATTTTAAACATTATCAATTAACTTTTAAACTCTTGCATGGAAAAGTTCCGTGAATAAAGACTTCTTATCTTCATTTTATACAAACACAGCCATGGATAAGAAGCCTGATGAAACTTTGAACAACACGAGACGTTCAGAAAATGAGCAAAATAACCAAAGCAATGGTGAGGAAAATATTCAAGATCGTCTTGGAGAAGTGACAGCGGAAATGGGAAATGGTACTAGAGGTTGTGCCTTACAAGAGAGAGTTGTTGAAGAATTTAATTTTTCGCCTTACATACCAGAGGAACTTTAAATGGACTTTAGATCAACCTTAATATTTAGAAATAACCACTCATCTTATATGCTTTATTTATTTGTACGTTAAACGTAAACATTTCATTATACATTCTGTTTCAAAAACAAAAACTTTCAAGGACATGTATGCTAACACCTTGACCGCCTTGTGTAATTAATTGACAAACAATTTATGTAGCTATTTTAAAAACTTTGTACGTAAACTTTTGTACCTATATATTCATTGTTGATTTGCGCCATTGTTGTCTTTGAATGGAATGATCATTTTCGATGTAATCAGTTTTAACAGTCGTTTTAATAACGAACTCAATTACCAAGAAGGTATTTCTTGGTAATTGATTTTAAGACAAGCCAAATGATTATGGTAAATGTTTTTAGAGGAAAAAGACATTTTTGGGTATAACAAGACAGTAACTTTAAACACCATAATTTTGATTAATTGTGGTTAATTTTTGATTGATTATCATATTGAATTTCATAAATAATTTGTAATGATAATTATTCATTGCGCTCGGCCAGGGGACTGTGAAAATTGTGAATTGGTTTTGTATTTATGAAAACTGACTTGGTAACATTGAAAATGAACTGAAATTTTTTTTTCTTTGCTTTTCTCTCATTATGGTAAAACAAACGTTATCCTCTCTGTGGCATTTCGTTATTTGTGTCTTAATTTACGACCACAATGGCTGACAATGTTTGCTGGCGTTTTGGGGAGTAGTTTAGTTATTTGCATTTAACCTGGAAATGTTAACGTGAAAGAACCAGAACCGAACAAAGAAAAAGTTGAACCAATACATTCTGTGCTTGACCTTACAAGGTTTGTGTCAAATATCGATAAGTATATAAATGTTTACTTTATGTATGTATTTGTTTGTCTGTTAAGTTGACTTTGTAAAATCAAAGTTTAGATTGTAATGCAATCATTTACAAATAAATTGTCTTAATTTCTCTTACTCTTGCATGAAGAATTTCGTGTTAAGAAAAAGTACCGATCCTCAACCTTTTTGTAATAAATCTGTGTATCACTTTAATTCATGTGCATACACTACGCCCCTAACACCTTGTTATCATCCTTATACCATATCAAATCATCTACATACATGTTTGTAAATGTAGATCGTCCTGGTTGGTATAGTCCTGAGAAGGACTGTTTTTGTTGTTGTTGACTGACATTTCGACAACCTTAGCGGTAGTCATCTTCAGAGTCATCTTCTTTGACAAACGATTGAATTTTAAAACTGCTTTATATTTATGGCAAAAGTTTGCTGAGATTTTGTTTACGATTGTAACATGTGACAGCCTGGGTTATGTGTTTATTAACATAATTATCAGTCAGCCAAGCTTTTTTGAAACCATTATGAATCAAAATTAACATCATCTGACCTCGTACATGAACTGTTCTTAACCAATAGAGCTATACCTCATATTCATCATGTCATTTTAACTTTTAAATATGTTTATGTCAAGATTTCAATTGTAGAATGATTATTATATATACTACTGAACATTGTGTACAACAAGACAACTGTCAATAAATGAGTTGTCAAGGAAAACAAACCTTAAGAACCAAGAAAAGCACGAAGCTTTGGTTCACACCACTGTATATGACAGATCATTCTCATTGAAATGCATCAAATTGCAATATTGCTACATAAACACAATGAGGATGAACATTTTGATGTTCACGAAAACAAGATTTAATTATTTATAGATGTCCCAAATGTGCACAGCAATGTAAATATATCTTACAATAGCTACAAGGTCCGAGGTAGTCATCTTCTTTGACTCTGAAGATGACTACCGCTAAGGTTGTCGAAACGTCAGTCAACAACAACAAAAACAGTCCTTCTCAGGACTATACCAACCTGGAAGATTTACATCTACAAACATGTAGCGATACTCCCGGGTTCAAACCATTTACTTTATCTACATACCATCACCAAATAATCTTACCATCACCTAATATCCTTATTCAAACCCCCTATCAAGCTCATACCTTCCCTAATTCATTTTTATACCATCTTTATACCATCTTCATACCATCATTGTTTATTTTACATATTACAAGTAAATTGCTCATTCAAACCTTCACAACACCACATATTTTTAACCTTGATCATTCATCAACAAGAGCTTAGCAAACTACCTTGTGTTTATTTTGTCAGTTCTTCTCATTATGCTGGCAAGCCAACAAAGGTCAGAGGGTTGAAATGTACTTGTAAATCCTATTGCCATGCCTTTGCATTCATACAAGAAATTTGTTGATTTCAAATGATAAATTTAAGCTATAAATTTTTATCATTGATTATCATTGTTATCTGTTTAGCCAAAGGTTGTCACAGATATGGATGAAGCAGACTTTGCAAAGGAACTGGAAAAACTTGAACGTCAAAATGGAGAAGTTGATGGTGATGATGATAATTCTGATGACGAAGAAGAACAAGATGAAGCATAAATAATTGTGGTTTGTTTTAAAACATTTTCAGAGAGAATGATAGATTGGCTGACAAGTGCTAATTTAATAACAAAGAAGTTAAACTTTAACCTCTATTCAAACACCATTCGGACACCAATTTTTTCTTGTGACTATTCAAAATAATATTTCACGCCCATGTTCAATGTGTTGTGTGAAAATTTTCGTAGGTTTGCTTAGGTTAAAATGAAGTCTATAAGAGAAATTAAAATTGACAGTAGTTTGAACCTCTATGATTGAGAATATCTTACTTGTGTATCAAATATTTAACTAAGTATAGTTAGTAGTGTACTGTGTTACATAGTGGAGTGTCTAGCCTCTAAAATTGGAAGAGTAATATTTATATTATGAATACTATGATTATATGAAAGAATGTTGTATGCAGTGCGGTGTTTGAAATTAAATGAAGATATGATCTTTGCACTTTGCTGGACAATTTAAGCAATTGTCTCATGAACCTGAAAAGTTCAGGTGACTCAACGGGATTCGATCCCATGACCTCTGCGATGCCAGTACAGTTCTCTAACCAACTGAGCTATGAAGTCACACAGTGGAGAGCAGGTCAATTTGTTGGGCTAATGTTTTCCCGTGAAAGGAATGTCATATGAAAGAATGTTACTGTACCGGAATGTTACTGTACCGGAATGTTACTGTAAGAGCACTGTACCGGCATCGCAGAGGTCATGGGTTCGAATCCCGTTGAGTCACCTGAATTTTTCAGGTTCATGAGACAATTGCTTAAATTGTCCAGCAAAGTGCGAAGATCATATCTTCATTTAATTCTATGATTCATAGAAAACAATTGATTGCGAAGGAACTTAAAATATAACTGAGCACAAGAACATGAACATTTCATACTCCCCTACATTGAACTATCTATGTCACTGATGGAGACAATTAGTGAGAATGATATAGTGCTGAACTAGTTGAAGCTCTGAACACAAACATTACTTGATGTGGGATTTGAATAACACAAGTTTGTTGTTTTTATTCTTTCCATCTCCATGATGTTCGTACTGTGGAACAGTGAAGTAAAAAAATCTGCACAATGATATCTCTCAAGCAATTTCCAAAGCCTCTTTTTTTGTATACTCAAAGATTTATTATTACATTCCTACCAAATTACATTCAAGCCACGTTAGCACATTTGTGGTATATCTTAACTTAGACAGTCGTTTACAGTGAGGTTTGTTCAAAATTATAGTCGTTTCTAATTTTGCTATCTTATAAAAACGAGATGATTGAACATTGATTGTAGGATAGCATGAATTTTGGCTTTCGACATTTTAACATAAACATTTTAGTCGCAGGGCGAAAGGTCCTACGACTACAGTTGTCAGATTTTTGTCGATGTCACCTACTGCGCTAATTTTGGTTCAGGTTCTCGCTGTTGCAGGAAGATCTGACAATGAATACGAGCTAAAATTACGAAAGCAGTGTATTATTAATATAAGTATAATTATTAGTATTTTTTTAAATTGTCGGCTGATCATGGTTTTTAGTAGCGAGAGACTTGCCGAGCGGCAAGTGTAATATAATTTCAAATGAATTATATGATAAGGAAGTTAGGAAGTAAAATAAATTGAAATTAAAAGAGGTTAAGTGGAATGGAACTTCCTTGCACTTTAAGTGAAGGCTTGTATTTATTGATTAGAAGGCACAAAGGCTATTGATTTGTGTGCGAATTTGAAGGGAGTGTATGCCGGTGAAAGGAAGACAGAAATAGATGGGCATTTTGTGAGCAGTCAAGACAGGTGGTTTGGGGGCAACGGTGTTGTTAAGGAAAAAAGGTGTTAAGATGTTCCAGTGAAATAGTTCAATGATTTCTCGCCTTCTCCCCAATGCTAACATTCATGACTTCAATTCAATTACAATTCAATTCAGCCATATTGGTGGTTTCATACAAAAGAATATTACATCACCGTTGTTGTTGGCACTGGCGGGGTGTGCGAGCCATTGTTTCGTATACGTCAACATTATTGGCTCGTAAAAAGTAGCGTGTCGCATTCTGAATGGTTAACCGGATGACGTGTGAGAATAAACCTCACTCACGAGAGCTCATTGCGCGAGATTTAAATCGTTTAATTCACTTATACATAGACCTCGCTTAAGTGAATTATAATACTCGACGAATTATAGCAATTTTCAATTCGTTTTTTTTCCTATTTTCGGTTAACTTGGTTTCCCGACAGCAGGTAAGTCTGACTTTTTTATTACAGTTAGAACATGTTCCACAACATTATGTTATATGTAAACATTTTACTTGAGCTGAATTTTTTGTCCTCATTTAGCTAAAGCTATTATATAAGTTTTGATTTATCATTATTAAACATTATTTTATAATTAGTGAATTTGTACAAAATTGCGGGGATTTGATTTCCATTGCGTAGTACTAACTAGTTTTGGCTTTTCTGACGCCTTGATGCGGTTTATCAATTTCGGCAGCGCGAAATCGTTATAGTCGCTTCCCCGCGGCTTTGATAAAAGTTTTGATATATTATTATTAACTTAGTGAATTTGTACAAAATTGTTTTTACGGTGAGTGAACACAAAACAATTAAACGTCCTTTTGCGAGATTGTGTATTAAATTACACTGGTCAACAGCAAATTTGGTGTCTCAGTTTTGTAAACTGATTTTGGACAATTTTGATGTGCTGAGTCCAAAAATAACTCTATTTTTGCTGGGTCAGGTCGAGATTTTAAGCTATCGTTAATTTTGTATTTTTTAACTTTTAAATACCCGAGAAAGGTACAACAGAAGTATTAACCATTTACCTTTTAATGTTCTATTATCTGAACAAATTTAAATTTTTTAGCACTAGCAATACAAAGAAGAAAGCATTTGAATAAGCAATTATTGATTGAATTTCAATTAGGGAGTTAAGGTTTTGCGATTATTATGGAATATTTAAAGATAAAATAAGGCTTTATTTAGCCCATACTGGAATTCAATGGTAAAACTTGTTAAAACACACCAACATATTAATGTAAGTAAAAACTAATAAAAAGTAGAAATAATAAAAATAAGCCAGATGTTTTTTGCTATGTTTGTGGTGAATACACACTTGCACCAAATCGCAATACTGTCACCACCTTTATCAAGCGCGTTTACTATGCATATTTTGGCATGAAGCTCGGCGATCAAGACAAACGTTGGGCACTTCACATGGCTTGCAAAAGATGCACAGAGCATCTCCGTCAATGGAGCAAAGGCACGCAAAAGTCCATGAACTTTGGCATCCCCATGATTTGGCGAGAGCCTTAAATCATGCAACCGATTGCTACTTTTGTGCTATCAATGTCATGTGAATTAACAGAAAAAATCGCACAACACTGGAGTATCCCAATCTACCGTCAGCTATGCGCCCTACTCCTTATAGTGAAGAAATTCCCGTACTTGTATTTGAAGATACAAGTATTGAAGAAAGCAGTAGTAGCCAGGATGAAACTCAAAGCATTGCCACTACCGATGATGCATCCTTTCCCGATGACAATGATGAGCAGCCAAAATTGTTTTCCAAAAACGAACTAAACGATCTTGTTCGCGATTTAAATTTGCCAAAAGACTCTGCCGAACTTCTTGCATCTCGTTTAAAGGACAAGAACATGCTAAATGGTAAAGTTAAGGTAAGTTTCTTCCGTACCAGGCACCAGGATTTTTAAGATATTTTGCTCAAGAAAAGAACTAGTCTATCGCAATGACATAGTAGAGCTACTGAAACATCTCGGAGTACCTGAATACAAATCAGAGGACTGGCGACTTTTTATTGACAGCAGCAAAAGGTCCTTGAAATGTGTGTTGTTACACAATGGAAATCAATTTGCATCTGTGCCATTGGCACATTCCACAACATTAAAAGAACAGCATGAAGCAATTAAGTACGTCCTAGAAAAATTTCTTATGACCAACATAAATGGCTGATTTGCGTTGACTTAAAATGGTCAACTTCTTGCTTGGTCAACAGTCTGGATTTACCAAATACCCATACTTTTATGCCTCTGGGATAGTAGGGATCGTACTCATCATTACGTGAAAAAGAATGGCCAGTACGTGAAGAGCTTGCTAGTTGTAGAGCAAAAATGTGATAAACAAGCCTCTAGTTGACAGGGACGTATTTTATTTCCTCCACTGCACATAAAGTTCGGTTTGATAAGGCAATTCACTAAAACTTTGGATAAAGATGGACGGTGTTTTCAGTTTCGTTGTAAAACCTTCCCAATTTGTCAACTGAAAAATTAAAAGCTGGTATTGATCCCGAAAATCTTGGCTCTTTAAGCGACGAGCAAGGAGAGCGCTTTCACCATGACTTAAGAGAAAGGTGGGACATGGTGATGATGGCGGACTACTGTTGGAATTTAAAAAGAGATGTGCCAGCAACAAAACATTCGCGACAATCAAAAAAAAACGAAAATTTAGACCGTAATAATGCAAACATTAAGTTTTCATTTTTAGTTACATGTACTGTACATGAAGTGTACATGATTCTTTCTTGGAATACTGCAATTTTATCATAAAAACTGACATTTTGTTTTGAAACATCTTGAAAACATGTAAATCTTGAAAACATGTAAATCTTGAAAACATTGTTTTAAAAAAATATAACTAAAGTCGCATAATTTTAAATTCAAATTTGCAAAAAAATTTGACCTCCGAGAGCAAAATGAATGTTATTTCTAGATTTAGCATAGCAAAAATATAGTAAATCAGTCAAAAAATATCAGACACCTTTTAAAAAGTTTCTTTTTGTTGACCAGTGTTATCATTCTTCAAGCGTGAAAAACAATGTCCTACGCGAGGCCCAACGCCATTATGGAACAATCTGCCTGAAGCATTGCGACACGAAACTAAACTGGAACCTTTTAAAAAGAATCTAAAGACTTATTTGTTTTAAATTTATTCAATTATTTATTTTCTTATTTTCGTTGGTTCTGTACATATTTTTAATTAGTATATTTTTTATTATTATACTGCGGATTAAATGTGAAGCGCCACTGAACTTTTGGATTTTGGCCGCTATATAAATTATTTATTACTATTATTTCATCATCATCACCACTGATCTGATAAAAGTCTGGATATAGTTTCTATAGTTAGCAAACAAGTGGGTTAGCACTATTTTCCACCCAGCAAACCGCCCTTTACTTTGAAATATAATATTTTACACAATATAATATTTTACACAATCTAATATTTTACACAATATAATATTTTATATAATATTTTACACAATCGTCGAAAAACGACATTTTCCAGCCTGGATTATAAGTTTATAACTTAAGGTGGTTGCATGAAAATTTATACTGCAACATTTATCTCTAAATATTTTCATATGTTGATATTAAAAACTGTATTATAAAAATATAAAATTACTCGCCATCTCAAAACGACCTAGCACCAGTGCATGCATGGTTTCCTTTTAGCTTTTGGTTCTTTCCCATTAACCGCCATCTTTAATTTATTTCCGATTGTGTAAAGTAAAGGGCGGTTTGCTGGGTGGAAAATAGTGCTAACCAAACAAGTGAAGCCTAATTATATATGCAAACTTCATTTCCGGTTACCACAGGAGATAGAAACAAATGTTGCAAATCATTGTTGCCAAGGCAAGATAATTCACAGCTCACTTTCCAAGTTCAGAGACAGTTATGATCTAGAATAAGTTTCAATGCCAGCAAAATGCGGTAAGTCCCTTTATTTTATCATTCTTTATGCTCTAGAGATTGCTGTATGTTTTTTTTGCTGTGACTTTATGAGCCAGTGAGCTAGGTACTGTTGATGTAGGAATAAGACAAATTCACAAAGTATTTTTCCTTACTTTTTTATTAGTTTTATTTTATAAAGATAATTTAATCACCACGCTTTGCTATGGCATTTGGATATGGCCTTCATCAATGAGTAAGAATGCTGTATAGTTGTTATTGACAAAAGTATCCAGCATATGTATGAATTGCAGTCTATGCAACTAACACTGCAGTACTGCAATATGATTGCAACTCCATAAATGGCTCATTATATTGCCGAATGCTACAAAACAAAATATTACTTGTTAAGAAGTTGTTTGTTCAAAAAATTACAAAAGTGAATTTGCTTTCCTGTCTTTAAAAGACAGGAGTATTTTCTTTCAAACCAACAGCTATTGTTTTATCAGTATGCAAGAAAACAGAAAGGTGTTTATAACTTCTAATGGCAGTTTACTACAAGGGAATACAATTCCTGATGCTATGGCTTTGCATAGACTGCAATTCATACATATGCTGGATACTTTTGTCAATAACAACCATTCTTACTCATTGATGAAGGCCATATCCAAATGCCATAGCAAAGCGTGGTGATTAAATTATCTTTATAAAATAAAACTAATAAAAAAGTAAGGAAAAATACTTTGTGAATTTGTCTTATTCCTACATCAACAGTACCTAGCTCACTGGCTCATTAAGTCACAGCAAACAAAAACATACAGCAATCTCTAGAGCATAAAGAATGATAAAATAAAGGTACTTACCGCATTTTGCTGGCATTGAAACTTATTCTAGATCATAACTGCCTCTGAACTTGGAAAGCGAGCTGTGAATTATCTTGCCTTGGCAACAATGGGGCCTATTCTTAGTATTCTTGCACAGAAAATTTTCAAATTAGCACGAACGCCGATATTATACAGCTATTGAGACCATTCTGATGTCAAATTGTTTTACAAAACTCGTTTTATCAAATTACGGATATTTGAGATTAGTAAAAGGTCGTAAAATGCCTTAAATATTCAAAAACCAAGTTTGTCATTTGTTTCTATCTCCTGTGGTACCCGGAAATGAAGTTTGCATATATAATTAGGCTTCACTTATTTGCTAACTATAGAAACTATATCCAGACTTTTATCAGATCAGTGGTGATAGCGCTGAGCCACGCCTAGGAAAGTGCTTTTTAAATTTCATTTACGCTTGAAGAATGAAAATAAATGAAATACGTAATTAAATAATAAAATTAATTTTAAATTTACATTGTAAAGTAAAGTTTCATGTGAAATTTGTTTTTGAAATGAAAATTCAGCTGAAAATAATATTGACACACGAAAATAGTGATGGTAGCGATGGGCCACTATAGTTGTCTTTTATAATTGTTATAATGATTGTTACATTAAAATCAAATTTTAAATTATATTCATTAACTTTTAAATTCTCGCATGGAAAAGCTCCGTGAATAAAGACTTTTTATCTTCATTTTATAGCAGCATAGACATGGGTTGCAAGCTTTGCAAAAAATTCTACAACAACAGAAGGTTGAAACATGGGGAGCGTGACGTAAGCAATGGTGAACAAAATGGTAAAGATCGTCTTGGTGAAGTGGCAGAAATACATCCCATACATCCCATACATCCCATACATCCCATACAAGAGACTCTTTTTGAGGAATATGAGGCGCCAAATTGGACTTTATTCTAAACTTACAACACAACATACTAAAACTATTCATGGCAAACTTTATATACTTAGAGATAAATCTAAAAAATATATGCCAAACTTGATGTAGGACATTGTAAACTTTTCATATACGTTCGAAACTTCTTGTATCGTATCGTCAAAATTTATAGCCTATTCCGAAGTTTCATGCAGCGTTCCAATCCTTTTTATAACATGACAATCGTCGTATTTTTTATATAGTCTGTGAGAAATTTTCATATACGGTATGGCGAACTTTTTACATCGTGTTGCATAATGCTTGCGATCCCACTCTGGATTTTATATGGATTTAATTTTATGACTAGCAGCCATTGAGTTCTATAACAACTGGAGCGGCTATCTCAAGCGCGGCCTTAGATATCTGATGACGCCAAAAAAATGGCGGATTTCGTCCATTGCCGCTGAGATTTACCGAAATTGACCGCTTTTCCGAAAATTTCACAATTGCCCACTCCCTCCTGAGGAAAGAGTGAGGAAAATGTATGTGTGTATTTGGGATTCGGCAAGCAATTTTTTGATGAAAATCAAGGTAAAAACCTTAAATTCATAACTGCGAGTCAACTGTGGTTGTCAGTTATCTGCTCCTACGAGGATGCATTTATAACTATCGACGAAAGACCTATATGTCGGCTACACATGTATGAATGCAGATGTGCGTCGTTTTCTTACCAGCGTCAAACTTGTTTGATCGATTAAACTCTTTAGTCTATACAAAAAAGTATATCACAGTTCATCTCCACGGTTCACGAGAGAGAAGTCAGCTTATTTGTTATCATTGCTATTTTGCTTCTTTTCATGCAATGGGCAATGGCTGTGTAACTGTAAACTTTCTTGCTCTTTTAGATAAATCTTATTTCACCACCAACTTATGTTGTCACGACAACAACAATGAATCGAGAAGAAGGTTTAAAAGCTTTGGAAACATCTATTAAAGCCATTGAAGAAGTCATTATGAACAAGAAAGGAACATTTGTTTTACAACAAGCTGTAAGTGTATACTGTCGCATGAGAGATATATTGTATCAATAAAAAGTGATGACCCCGACCAACCCATTAACAATCCTTTCAAACCCGGTATCAACCCCATGCTATATCTTTACCATCCCCATTCTATATCTTTAATTCTTTACCATCCCTATACCATTCCCAAGGTATATCTTTACCATCCCCAAGCTATATCTTTACATTCCCTATCCCATCCCAAAGCTATATCTTTACAATCCCTATACCATCCCCAAGCTATATCTTTACCATCCCTATACCATCCCCAAGCTATATCTTTACATTCCCTATACCATCCCCAAGCTATATCTTTACATTCCTATACCATCCCCAAGCTATATCTTTACACTCCCTATACCATCACCAAGCTATATCTTTACACTCCTATACCATCCTATCCATCCATCCCTATACCATCCATCTCAAAGCTATATCTTTACCATCCCATTCCCTATACCATCCATTATATCTTTTACATTCCCTATACCATCCATTATATCTTTACACTCTATCCATCCCCAAGCTATATCTTTACCTCCCTATACCATCACCAGGCTAATATCTTTGCTCCCTCTTCTTTCATCCCACAGGCTAATATCTTTTGCCATCCTATGCCATCCCCAGGCTGTCTTTGCATCCCTATGCCATCCCAGCTATATCTTTGTTCTAATCCCCGTCCCAGAGGCTATATCTTCACTCCCTGTCCCTCCTTCTCTTTTCCATCCCTTTCATCCATTTCTCCACCATCCGACTATATCTTCCTCCCTTTCTTTTCATCCATAATCTATATCTTTACCTCCTATACCATCCTAGGCTATATTTTACCTCCATACTGCCATCTAGGCTATATCTTTACCATCCTCTTCACCATCCCAAAGCTATCTTTTACCTCCTATGCATCATAGGCTATAATCTTTGCATTCCTATGCCGCATCATAGGCTTATGTCTTTGCCGATTTCCTGCCATTGCCCAGGCTATATCTTTTATCCTATTAATCCCTAGGCTATCTCTTTCCACTTTAATATAATCATGGCTAATATCTTTTACGTTCACTATGCAAATCCCAGGCTATGTCTTTTACATTTCTATGCCATCCTCCAGGCTATATCTTTTACATTCCTATGCCATCATGAGCTATGCTGATCCACTGTATTCAATTATATCTTTGCCATCCTATACTGCATCCCCCATTTCCATTCCCCTACCATCCCATTTCTTTCCATTTATCTTTTCATCCTTTATATCTTACCATCCATTATATCTTTCACCATCCCTATACCATCCCTCATATCTTTGTCCCTATACCATCCCAGGCTATCTTTTCATCCCTATACCATCCCCTGACAATATCTTTCACTCCTATTCCATCCCATTTATCTTTTACACTCCTATACCAATCACCAGGCCATCTTTACTCCTATGCCGTCCTTGTGTATCTTTACCTCCTATGTCTGGCTATCTTTGTCCCTATACCGTCCCATTGTCTTTGCTCACTGTCATCCCAAGGCTATGTCTTTTACGTTCCATCTAGGCTGTAATCTTTGCATCCTATTTCCCGTCCCCATACCACCATGTCTCCACTGTCCATAGCTATATCTTTGCATCCCTATACCATCCCCTATATCTTTCCATCCCTATACATCCATTATCTTTTCCATGCCATCCTCCATCCTTACATCCATTCCATCCCTCCTTTCATCCCTTATATCTTTCCTGTCCATTCCATCTTTCACTCCATCCCCATTTATATCTTTCCATTCCCATCCATTTATCTTTGTTCCATGCTGTAATATTTCATTTCCTATGCCGTCCCAAATTTCTCATTTGTTCCTAATCCATCCATTCTTCTTTCCCACTCCTATACCATCTGAGTATCTTTCCATCCTATTCCATCCTTAGGCCTATATCTTTTAGTTCCTATGCGTCTGGCTATATTTACCATTCCTATACCATTTGCCCATTTATCCACTCCAATACCATCCGGCTATATCTTTACATCCTATACCATCCCACTATATCTTCACTCCCTGTCTGTTATATCTTTACACTCCCTATACCATCCCCATTATATCTTCCTCCTATTCCATCTAGGCTATATCTTTACCTCCTACCATCCTTAGGCTGTAATGTTTTGTCCATATGCCATCCCCATTATGTCTTTTTGCCGTCCTATGCCGTCCCAGGCTGTCTTTACGTTCCATGCCGTCCCAAGGCTATATCTTTTACGTTCCTTTAAATCCCAAGCTATCTTTTACCATTCCTATACCATCCCTAAGCTATATCTTTTACATTCCCTATACCATCCCAAGCTATATCTTTATACATCCTATACCATCCCCAAGCTATATCTTTACCATCCCTATACCATCACCAAGCTATATCTTTCCATATACCATCCAAGCTATATCTTTACCATTCCTATACCATTACCCAAGCTATATCTTTACACTCCCTATACCATCCCCAAGCTATATCTTTACACTCCCTATACAATCACCAAGCTATATCTTTACATTCCCTATACCATCACCAAGCTATATCTTTACCATCCCTATACCATTACCCAAGCTATACCTTTACATTCCCTATACCATCCCTGTACCATCTCCATATCATCTTAAAAATCATTATGTAATTTGCGAGTTACAAGTTGATACTTTAAATTTTCCTCATGTTGCCACACCTTTGTGCCCTTGTATTTTCTTCCCAATCTCAAATGATCAATTTGAAATACAAATTTCCTCCATTGATTGTCATTTTTGTCTATTCAGCCAAAGGTTGTCACAGATATGGATGAAGCAGACTTTGCAAAGGAACTGGAAAAACTTGAACGTGAAAATGCAGAAGTTGATGGTGATGATGATAATCCTGATGACGAAGAAGAACAAGATGAAGCATAAATGATTGTGGTTTGTGTTAAAACATTTTCAGAGAGAATGATAGATTGGCTGACAAGTGCTAATTTAATAGGAAAGAAGTTAAACTTTAACCTCTATTGAAACACCATTCGGACATCAATTTTTTCTTGTGACTATTCAAAATAATATTTCACGCCCATGTTCAACGTGTTGTGTGAAAATTTTCATAGGTTTGCTTAGGTTAAAATGAAGTCTATAAGAGAAATTCAAATTGACAGTAGTTTGAACCTCTATGATTGAGTATATCTTACTTGTGTATCCAATATTTATCCAAGTATAGTTAGTAGTGTACTGTGTTACACAGTGGAGTGTCTAGCCTCTAAAATTGGAAGAGTAATATTTATACATGAATACTATGATTGTAATAAAGTAAATGTTTTTGTTGTTGTTGACTGACGTTTCAAGAACCTTAGCGGTAGTTATCTTCAGAGTCAAAATGACGTCAGTCAACAACAACAAAAACAGTCCATCTCAGGACTATACCAACCTGGACGATCTACATTTACAAACATATAATTCTATGATTCATAGAAAACAGTTGATTGCAAAGGAACTTAAAATATAACTGAGCATAAGAACATGAACATTTCATACTCCCCTACATTGAACTATCTATGTCACTGATGGAGGGAATTAGTGAGGATGATATAGTGCTGAACTAGTTGAAGCTCTGAACACAAACATTACTTGATGTGGGATTTGAATAACATGGGTTTCTTGTTTTTATTCTTTCCATCTCCTTGATGTTCGTACTGTGGAACAGTGAAGTAAAAAATCCGCACAATGATACCTCTCGAGCAATTTCCTAAGCTTCTTTTTTGTATACCCAAAGGTTTATCATTATATTCCTACCAAATTACATTCAAGCAACGTTAGCACGTTTGCAAAATTTTACTTATCAACATGCACTTCATCATTCTTGTATTAACAACATCAGATGTTGAATATTCACATGACAACTGGTATTTAATTTGGTTATAAGATTTATTATTTAGATGAAAGCTGTGCACTTATATTGAAAATTGTGCACTTATATTGCCAATTGAAAAGACATAAAACAGAGAAAAAGAAAAGAAGAAATATTAAAAACACAATTTTGTATTCACTGACTTCAAATATAATTTTTAATTCCATTGTAGTACAAGTCACAAGTTTTTTTATGATTATTTGCTTTTTGCCCATTTCATATATGAAAACAACAAAATCAAAATGTTCAACAATTTTACAAGTTTTTGAGGCATTTCCAGTTCAGAAGACCATAAAAGGTTACTAGGCGATTTGTACACAATGTTTATTTATTTTCATATGCCCATAGTCTCTTATGCTAACTTGAGTTTTTTTGAAATTTAAATGAAATTTGAATGACTCAGAATACATGATCTAGACTTTTCACGACAACCGTATAGATAAACCATGATAAATTTTTTCTTTGTATAAACCGTAAAGTTTAACCGGGCAAACAAGTCTGAATGTTTACTTCGCTGTGTCGCGCGTCTGCATTGATTTGTAGCCAACAAAAAGGTCCTTCGTCGTTAGTTATAAACATATCCTCGTAGAAGCCGACAACTAGCAACCACAGTTGACTCGCTGTCATGAATTTCAGTTTTTTACCTTGATTTTCATCATAAATTTGCTGTTCAAATGCGAAAATACATTTTTCTCACTCTTTCTTCGGGGGGGAATGTAAAATTGCAAAATTTTCTGCAAAGCAGTCAATCTCGGTAAATCTCAGCGGAAATAGATCAATTATGTAAAACTCGTACTGTCTTTCGTTTTTACAATCTGTCAAATCGTAGGTATTCCGTGCCCTATCCAAATGCACTTTAGCACATAGACGGTAATCATAAATTAATTTCATGGAGAATGGTAATTCATGCATGTATAGATGGCTACAGTCGCTTAATTGTTTACTTGCATTGTTCAAACAACAACTTAGCTGCCACAGTGAAAGAACAATTTCTAGTAGGAGTGCAGAAATGGGGGCTTCTATCTCGGGTGAGGTGTGATCATGGTCTAGAGAATGTGGAGGTTGCACGCTTTATGTTGCATAACAGAGGATTGAATAGAGGAAGTATTCTTACTGGGAAATCAGTCCATAATGTTCGTGTGGAGCGATTACATCGTGATGTCTATGAAGGGGTGTTGTCATACTATGTAAAACTTTTCACGGAAGTGGAGAATGAAGGTATATTAGATGCTATAAATGATTTTCATTTGTTTTGCCTTCATTGTGTCTACATACCTAAAATTCAAAGAGCACTTGATGAGTTTATTGCCCAATGGAACTCACATCCTGTGAGCACAGAGTCAAACCTAAGTCTTGACCAACTTTTGTTCAGGGAACTTTTTCAAGTGGAGCATACATTGCAGATACCAGCATGGTTGGGAAGAATGATGAAAATCTGGGGAGTGGGATTGACATGGATTTAGATGCTCCATTGCAAATTAAGGACAGTGATTATCAGGTAGCTGTTCCAGAAATTTTATTTACTTCTTCAGCTGAAGTTTGGGCTGTGTTAAAACAACATATCAATGAATCAGCAAATGATGAAAGTGATGGAACATTTCTTTATTTGTCATGCATTCAACTTTTAGAGAATATTTAATCAAAACTTTGTCAAACTGCATTTAAAGGAAAAAAACTATGTTGATTATATTTGTAATGAGAACACCTTCCTATTTTTTTTGAATACTTGTTCGTTTTAGAGTTTCATTAGTAAGTGGATGACATACTGATGATTTTTACAAAAAATATTTTGTTTCCTTCAAAACTATTTTGACTTTGTTGCTGTCAAAAATATTTGTAAAAATGCTCTTTGATGTTCATTTCATGTAACAAAACAGTAACAGTTTAATTTCTTCAAACAAAACATGAACATAACAGAAAATAAAGTATTACAAAGTATTCAAAAGCACAATATATACATAACAAAGTAGCTATCAAGTAGCTTTGACAGAGTTAAACAATATGAAAGGACCACGATTCTTTCTCCTTCCTGATATTGGTGAACTCTTCTGAGAGTTCATTGAATGATTGGTAGGTAGATGGTAGTTCCAACATAGGTCCGCATGTATGAGCAATTGGTACTCGAAGTGCATTATCTACAGCTGTAAAAGCCACTTCAGTTGATGGTACAATTAGCATATTACTTCCTGTTGTGAATTGCAAGAACAATTCTAAAGAACTTTCTGAAAGTGTTTTGATAAACTTCTTTAAATATTCAAATGCTTGGACTTCAGAGTCTGATGATGGGGATGCAATTAGTATTTTTACAACATCTTTAGGTGAGGGTTTTTTCTTATCATACAATTGTTTTATAATCTCAATGTTACTGAACTGACTTGTATTTTTCAATGGCTGTAATATGGGACCCCAACAATTGGAAATGTAACGTGGCTTCTGTATTAACTCCTGATGAGCAAGTTGACTGACAATCATTGAAATATTTTCTTTAGTGGGGTTCTTGTAACACTTGTAGCTGGATAAAATGTCTAATAGATCTTCATCTTGGGGATCAAAATCATTACTTGTACTTTTCTTCAATGTTTCAGCTTCATCAATTGGTATAAATTTGTAAAATGATTCAAGAAGCAAATCATGTGTGATTGCCTCTTCCCCAAACAAACATGACACAAGGAAAATGCATGACAGTGAAACAGGGAAATACTTAATGGTATAATAACCAAATACCATAAATCTACCCACTGCTTCCCATTCTTGACGTTGGTAATCATGCCTGATTGACGGAATTTTTTCCGTGGCACCCATTGTTAATGCAGGGAAAAACTGTTGCCAAAACAGGCTAACAACCTCACATGTAACCCCAGAACCTCTACCATCTTCAATATTACCCCTTTCATCTACAATGGCAATACTTAATGTTCAGCCAACAATAGTAGGATCCTTGAATTCATTTATGATATCCTTAAGAACATGGCTTCTGTGAATTAGAACTTCTCTGACTGGTAGTTTACTTGGTAGGTCTACCAAAATACACAATAACTTAAGTCTAAACATAAAAAATATAAGGAAAATGTTGATTTAAAAACATTGCAATTTACCTTGAATTTCTAAAGGTCCCTGAATATCAGAATATTCAACATTCTGGAATGGTTCTCGATCTAAAAAATAGAATGCTCCTGTTCAATTTAAAAAAAAATAAAAGTATGCTGATTGAATTTAATTTCAACATTTCCTGACCTTGTGTTTCAAGAGGTAAGGAATCGTTGCCATACTCGGGATTTACAATGGCATCCATTTCATCAGAGATAGTAATGTTGTAAGCAACATCAACAGATAAATTGGTTGACAGATTTGACTGACCGCCAACCTCAGAAATCTGCTGGTGAGCATCATCGTCAACTATGTTTGTTGCTCAATGATGTCTAAAGTCTCACCATGAGTAGGACTAGACTTATCAGCCTTCTGTGAATCCACCAGAGCACTCTCATAATCACTATCTTCATCCAGGCACTCATAGGAACGAATGTAGACTGATCCTTGACCAGAAAGTTTAAGCAAAAGGTTACCAGTCATTTCCACTCCTGGTGCAAGGTTTGGTTTGATGAGTTTGCCATAAGATGCCTAATGTAAATTTACAATACTGTCAGTAAAGATTCAGTCAAACAAATGGAGAAGTTCATGATCCATTCCGAATTTGCTTTCACACAAATGCTACTCAACTGAAATGTCCGTAGAGATATTGATCCAAAAAATTTTTTAGTTCTATAGTTATAATTAAAAGAAACAGGCATTTTTCTGATAATTTGATGTACAGATAACCATTTCATTGCAGTCATATGGTAGATTCAAAGCATTTTCAACTTACTTTAATGTACTCAAAGCATAACAGCATACTTTGGAAATGCCTCCGCAAGTTTACGTGTTAGTAATTGTGTATCCCACTCACGTTGAAAAGGAAAGCTGTGCACCACAAAGCCTTTACTATCCAACATAACTCTTGTGGAACGCGTGGGCACAGCTTCTTCTGGATTGGGGATAAGAACCAAGTCTCTCAGTACAGGCTTTGAATATTTATTGTTTCTACGAGCACTGGTGCTTGACTTTTTTCTACCAGTGGCGGCCTGTTAAAAATGCTGTTCTCTTCGTCCTGTGCGGGACACTGATGTTTCAGGGGATGCTTGAGGCCTACGTAGGCTTGGAAACCGTCGAGAAATTTCCTCTGGGACGCTCGTTCTTGTAGTTGCATTAGCCGTTGAACTACTATTTGTTGACATTGCAACGCTTTCCCTTCCAAATTGAGATATACTAGGAGTCCTAGCTATACTTTCTAGGTCAGAAATTCTTTGTAACGCCTTATTTAACGCATCTTCCATGACTTTCTCCACACAGCACACGTGAAAACAACACAGATATCAGTATCAAGTTATCAACTACATCGCGTAAATTATCATGCATACATTTGCATTAATTAGAACCAATTTTTTAAGTTTAGCATATATTTTTTAAGTTTAGCATAAGTTTTTCAAGTTTAGCATATATTTTTTAAGTTTAGCATATATTTTTTAAGTTTAGCATAAGTTTTTCAAGTTTAGCATATAAATAAAACGAGTTCGAATATTGTCCCGTTTCGCGCATTGAGTTCTATAATAACTGGAGCGGCTATCTTTACTGGGGCGAGGTCGCCAAAAAAATGGCGGCCAACGGACGTATTTCCGCTGAAATGATCGCTTTGCAGAAAAATAATATTCTCGACCTCCCCCTGGTGTCTATAGTAAATTATAAAGAATTTTTCAAAAACAAACACGATATCGTTAGTTCCATATTCTGTGACGATTCTTTTTTGGCATTTCTTTTATAATGCCAACACTTCAATCGTTCAATTGTTGGATGTCGTAGTTTCCACAAAAAGGTACATATCGCTTCCCACAGGTGAGGTAGTTGTTTGTTTTGTTAGTCCGTCAACGATTGAAAAGCAATTATACATGCACTTGAAAAGCCATAAAATACATATTAAAGATCGTATTTTTAAGACTGACTTGAACGCCAAATATACTGATGTTTTCCTGTTTTGTCTATAAATTTCTGCATACTTTTCTGTCATTTGTTAATGCATGAAATCGTAAATTTACCTATCTATTTGCAAAATAGTTTCCCTAAAGCAAAAAGACCCTGCACACATTTTGCTCTGTGAAAAGTATCAAGAAGAAATGATCAGCCCCAACAGTACCCATGATTTGGAGCAGAGCTTGTTATGTTGTATTTGCTGACAACATGCAGGGAAGACCAAGAAGTAAAGATGACTGGAAGATGTTATTGATCAGGCAGAGTCTTAAAAATGATAATGCTGTAAAGATAATTGATTTATTGTCTGCCTTATCCAGAGTTATTTAATTTGATCATGGTCAAATTCTATGGATGGAGACAATGGATTCACTAATGATGCCTTGAATGCTTTGAAGTTGAAGTTCATGAACCAAAAAGATGGCAAGAAGGTTGTGTGTTTTGATGCTTAATTAAATGTCAATTCACAACATATAAAATGGAAGGCCATAAAGTTTGTGTCTATGTAAACATTTGTACTGAGATTGATGATGACTTGATGCAGATGTGAAGCATTAAACTGAATAAGCCATTGGGTTTTATATAACATAATGTTTAAATCATGGCATATCTTTATCAAAATATTTTAGTTGAGTGTTGTTTAAATGTTACTAATATCTAATGCACTATACTGAAGCATTAAAGATTCAGTGATGAAACCTTTAAATTTACTGTACTGTATATTTCTTATATATTTCTTATATTTCTTTAAGAAACAGTTTGAGCTTATTTACCTATTAGAGTACAGAATGGGGATTTATCATATGCATCATTGCTGCTTTTTAAATAAATGTTTTCACTTTTCAAAGCTTTTCTACAAATATTTTGCTTCTTATTTCTTTTCATGAGATTGATGATATAGAGGTAATATAATCCAATAACTTTATAATTTCTAGAAAGCTGTTAAGCTTCTAGCATAAAAGTACACTATAGGTATTTAATTCATTTGGTTTTATTGCCTTGTTATGACATATCCATATGCATTTCATCATTCATGTATGAAGAAAACACCAAATGTGGATACTCAGAGAACAAAATGCACTACCAACTGCTTATGAAATTTATTATTGAAGTGAAAACTGTTTTAATCATTCAAATTGTGCACTTATATTGAAAATATAGGAAAAACAAAACAAAGTGAAAAAGAAAGGTAGGAGTATTAAAACTAAAAATGAATTATAAACACCATTGGAAGCATAAGTGTTTTGATGATTATTTGCATTTTGCCCAATTTATATATCAATACAACAAAATCAAAATGTGCTACAACTTTACAAGTATTTGATGCAGTTGCACTTCAGAACATCACAAAAGGTTACTTAAAGTAATTTCTATACAATATTGTTTGTTTTCATTTACCAAACCTATGCAGACTTGAGTCTTTTGAAATTTAATATGAAACTCAATTACAGAAAATACGTAAATATCCAGAGATTTAATATTTACTTTTTAAAGAAACAAGTAAAAGAAGCAAAATAGCAATGATAAAAATAAGCTAACTTCTCTCTCGTGAACCACTGTGGAGATGAACTATGATATACTTTTTGTATAGACTAAAGAGTTTAATCGATCAAACAAGTTTGACGCTGGTAAGAAAACGACGCATATCTGCATTCATAGATGTGTAGCCGACATATAGCTCTTTCATCGATAGTTATAAATACATCCTCGTAGGAGCCGATAACTGGAAAGCTATGTTGACTCGCTGTTACGAATTGTAGGTTTTTATCGTGATTTTCATTGCTTGCCGAATCCCAAATACACACATACATTTTCTTCACTCTTTCCTCAGGAGGGAGTGGGAAATTGTGAAATTTTCGGAAAAGCGGTCAATTTCGGTAAATCTCAGCGGCAACGGACGAAATCCGCCATTTTTTTGGCGTCACCAGATATCTAAGGCCGCGCTTGAGATAGCCGCTCCAGTTATTATAGAACTCAATGGTTTCGCGCCTCATAATTTTTCATTTGTAAGTCATTGTGTCCAGCGGTTTTTGCACAAAATACTTGATTAAAATAATTAATTAATGAAGATGGCGGCTGTTTCTAATGTGCGATTTTCAGCAGAAGAAAAATTACATCAAGAAGACATATACAACAGCGCCGTTCAACAGCCACCTTCCTCCTTAACAAAAGTTGAAGAGGCAATTTTCGCAGTAGCAAGTGACATGCAATGCGAAAATGTGGAAATTGTCTCAAAGCGGTGTGTTGGGCAAGTGCAAGCTATGCGTCAACTTGCAGAGGTCAACTTCGACACACAACAATAGTTCGCTGAGATTGATGGGACTTTCTATCAATCCAGCTAAGCTCTTAAAGGAGGAGTCACGAATTTGGCTAATGGGGATTCGTCCACGACTTGGTGGCAAAAAAAGAATCAGAAACCCATATTATGGGGAAATTACGAGGGTTACTCCGCATGCTTTTTTTGCTACCATGATGCGTACTGTTCGCACTTTGGATAGTTTTGTGGCTCCTTTCTGTTACCAGGTTAAAAACAAGAAGGCTGAGGTGATATCCTTCACCTCCATGCGCCTTTTGAATGAGTTGCTTGTTTTGTTGTCTGGCTTGTCCAAGGAAGATGTTGCTGCTTACCTAAGGCGAAGTTTTAGCGGACGTCGCAAGGGTCAAACAGCAGCAGTTATTGTAAACGAGGTGAAAGACTTTGTTTATTCAATGATGAGCCTTCCAGTTTCTTATTTTGTACATAAAGACAAACAAACATAAAATTTTCCAAACAGCAAAAGAAGCAACTCATTCAAAAATTAAGAAAAAATATGAAAAAATTCAACCTAATTCATGCCATCACTCTAAAAACAAAGAGATCTACAAATACCTTTTAAATTTATTTCAAATAAAAAAGTTGAAACCTGACTAACAACTGAGCCATTTATTCGCTCTTGGTAATTGTTGCATTGCCTGCTTTAAAATCAAAAATAGGGCAAACTAGCACATTGCCTGCAAATACTAGACAGTAAATTTTTCAATGAGGACACCACCCTCTGGCTTCTTCGAGTTTTTATTAAAGTTGACAAAGGTTTAAAAAATTAGTTAAACTACACAAATATCAGTCAATGTAAAATTCAGATAAGTATAATATATGCAAATTTGATTGTATGCACATGTAAAGATTGCATGCTCTAACATGTACATATTCTGGTAAGATTAAATTTCACAGATTATACTTGTCCTAATGTGATAAAAGACTAAATAGTTTTGTTACATTGTATATATACAATTACAATATTACAACTTAACCAAACAAAAAACTAATTTTAAAAATCTTTGTCTTCATTCAGCTTGTACATAAAATTACTTTGCTTTGTAACAAATCACAAAAAAAAGCAAATGCCAAATCAAAAAGCAATTGTTAAATAATTGTTTTTTTGTAGAATGATTGCTATAAGCAATTACAGGGAGACAGTTCTCTGTACTGAGCAGGAAATTTTCATTGCGGCTCGACACGCCATGTCCAATGTATAGAAAACTTACCAGCCAAGAGCATGCTGAATCATCTCTTCCAAAAGGGGCCTCATCTCCACCAATAGCAACATGAAATGAGTTTGGCTGATTAAAGTTGAAAAGTTTATACTTACCAATGTTCAAATAAAATTCTGCAAGCTTAACAAGAATATCTTCTATATCTCTGTAAAAACCATTGACTTTCTCACACTCATCCAACCCATTGCACAGATGTTCACGAACACTAAATAACTTACCAATATCAATAGATTTAATGTATTGCATTAATCTATCATAGGGAACCAGCCGAGGGGTGGGACATTTAGCAACACTAACACGTTTAGCCCTCTTACTACCACATATCTGCTCATATGAGCTAGCCTTATAAACTCTTCTATACTTTTCTTTGCCCATAACTCCTTTGCTATAATACACAGCAATCGATCTTAACATATTCTCATCTGATCTTTCGAACTCCTTCAAATCTTCTTTGTAAATTTTTGGAAAAACCTTGCTCTTAAACTTACTGCACTTTTCTAATCCTTTTACTATATCACCCACTTTGCACTTTTTTTCTAATATCTCCAACATTCCAATGGTACCAGGCTTTGTATCATCTTTATTACCTCCGTGAATGGCATTAGCCGCCAACATTGTCTCCATCCTGCGTGTTCGACCAGTTTACTCCACACAACTTTGCCCAGTTGGTTTGTTTCTTCACCTAACAACTGCCTTCCTGCCTATGCTAAAACCTTTCTCCTCTTGTTCCTCCTGCCTACTTCCACCTTCAATGAACTCTGTCCTGATGCTATCTAACTCTTCTACTTCATTCACCAATTTCTTTACCTGTAAAATTTATGAATACAGTTCCAGCACAAAAATGGCATACATATTCTGATATAAAATACAAGCACAAACAGTTCAAACTAAAAATACAATTAAACTGAAATAGTACGCCTTGGCGCTAAATATGTCGATTCTGTATAAAACAATCTTTCATTAAAAAATAAGCCTATCATTACAAAATTCGACACATCATGTCAAAATATTGCATATGTTATTGACTTATTGACATAAGACAAGATCGAGTAAGCAAAGATCATTTCAAATCAAACTACTAAACATTTTTTACCTTATCATCAAGACGTTTAAGCTTCTTAGACACACATTTTGCTTTCTTTTGCTTGCTCATATCTCCTTCCCTTGCCAATCTTTTGTTGAGCATGTATTCCCAAACATTGAATCGTTTGTAATTCGTTGCCTTGCGGAACGGCATGATTGACGCTAAATTATCCCATTTTCTTCAAAACAAAAAACATACGATTGTAGGAAGATTATTTATCTTACCAAATATCCAAAATTTAAGGAAAAGAATGATCGGATAAAGAAACCTATACAAGGCGAAGTTAGAGTAAATTATCAAATTTCGCCAACCGACGCCATTTCGCCAAAAACCCTCGAGCAAGAAGCTCGTCTGTTGAAAAACTATATGTGTAACCATAGCAATTGAGATATCAAAATGATCCTCTAGTTATCCTCTATAACACTCTTGTGTTCCCAAGTAGCTCAAGGAAAACGTTTGCTGGAAAATCATCGACAAAAATAAGGAATTTGCTGTTCGATAAATTCGTTACCAAGCTTCGAAAAATGTCGCGCGCCGGCAATAAAATTTGGCACATTCTAATTCTCTAATTTTGCGCACAAAAATGCCAAGCGTGTATTGAATTTTTCATCAATTTTTTCTGGAGGTGTGCCGAGGGAGTGAAAAAGCTTAATGCTGTTAGCAACGCATTCTGATTGGTTAACAGGAAACGTAAGTACAGACGGATATATAACTATAAAATCCACGATAACTTTAACATTTATGACAGCGACAAAGTACGGACGGACTGAAGTTTGTATGGTAAACTCAACAAATTAAAAAAATTTTCAATTTTTATTTTTTTTCCTATTTTCGGTTAACTTGATTTCCCGACAGCAGGTAAGTCTGACTTTTTTATTACATTTAAAACATTATGTTCCACCACATTATGTTATAACGTACGTACGGTAATAGCTGAGATTTGATTGACATTGCGTGAAATAGCTTGTTTTAGCGTTTGCAAGGTTTTTTGTTGATTTATGTTGTGAATGGTGATAATAACAATGTAATAGTTCTTAAAAGAACTGTTTTAACCAGAACACTAACCCAACAATTCAAAGGAATCGCTGTTTATAGCTAGAAAGGAGCCGGTTGACGGGACGAGTGACAAATTTACATTGTGTTTGAAATACTTTGTTGCCTTTAAGAATAAAATCAAATTTTAAATTTTATTAACTTTTAAAGTCTTGCAGGGAAAAGTTTCGTGAATAAAGACTTTTTATCTTCATTTTATACCAGCACAGACATGGGTTGCAAGCTTTGCAAAATATTCTCCAACAAGAGAAGGTTGGAACATGGGGAACGTGACGTAACCAATGGTGAACAAATTGTTCGAGGTCGTCTCGGTGAAGTGACGTCAGGAATAGAAAATTGTGGGAGGCGTCGTCCCATACAAGAGACTCTTATTGAAGAATTCGATTTTTTACCTCATGTCTTGGATTTGATAAGAGAACATGGATATTCGATGGAAGCGCTGGATGATTTTGTGTTGAATGTTCAGTCAACACAAGAAGAAGTTTAAATCAGAATGTATTAGTTGCCAACTTTCAGGTCCGTTTTTCAAACGTCGCATTTTACATGAGCCGAATGCATTTAAAACAAAAGATAGCAAAGAATTTATCTAATTTTTTTGTCTTGAATGCATTAGACGCATGTAAAATGTGCCGTTTGAAACGGTCCTTAGTATAGAAATAAATATCTACTTTATTATCGTAAACACAACCAATTACTACTGATAAATTAGTGTGAAATGCAAACCATTTGAAAACGCATTCTGTTTCAAAAACGGAAGCTTTCAAGGACCTGTAATGATGTTTGCTTACATCTTATGTAACTAATTGACAATTAATTGATGTAGCCATTATTAGTAACCTTCTGTATGTAAAGATATACTTATTCATTTATTTACGACATTAACTTTGAATGGAATGATAATTTTAGATGTAACAGTTTCAACAGTGGTTTTAACATCAAACTGTTCATCGTTTTCTCTCGAAGTGTTCCTAGTAGACTAAAGCAGTTGATTTCAAAACAAGCCAAATAATAATAGTAAATTCCGGTTATTGTTAAAACAACGAACCGCCACGGCGAAGGAGCAGAACTGTAAACAGAAGCAAGATTCAAGGGAGAGACAACCGACCTTTCTTACGGGACTGATATTATTGAGTGGGCCAAATAAAGATGTGGTACCACGGCAAGAATCACGGCCACGTGAAAATGGCCACAACTTAACTGGTTGTAGTTTCACTAAAGGCCTATCAGCTGCAGCAGTTGAGATCAGAATAATAGAAGCATTTGATGGGAAAATACCCTCAAATGTGGAGATTGAGATTTTGACCTCAATCCACAACAGTTTAGTGGCCCCATCGTTAGCACCTGGGCAACCTCTTGATGGGGTGATGCTTCACAGAATTTTCAAACAGAAACCTGTCTATGTACGTCCAAGCTGCATGTTGCTGAATACAAAATCCTCAAAGCAATCCAGACAGGTATTTTCAAGGGCTCTAGGAGGGAATGAAAGGAAGTTATATTTTATGTTTAAGGTTCTGTTCGCTGAATGATTTTAAATATTTAATTGTATTTGCTGAGCCAAATCAATCAGTTAAGCCTCATCCCATCTTAACCTAGATACATGTTATGGACAAAACATGCTTCCATATTGTCAATCAAACAATATTTGCAATTGGTAAAAAAAGAAATGCACTTTTTTATTTTTTTAAAGGATGATGCAAATATCCCTGATAATGCATTTAATAGTGATGATGTTGAGGATCAGTCTGGTTCCAATGCTGGTAGTCTAGTACAAAATGATCTTACCAATGCCACTGTTTACCATGGACAAATGCCTCCATGTGATTCCTCAAATGTGTTGCCATCAAGAGATGATATTACTGCCCCAGAACAGCAAGCAAGGCTTCCTGTTAATTCTGCTGATGATTTACCACAATTTTCTTCCACTTGTACGACAAATACAGTTAGTACAAGTACCTCTGTTGATGTCAAAAATGCTACAAGTTTTGATTTAGGAAACACCATGCTCACAGCTGTACAGAGACCAAGTGAAGAAATCCCTCTGTTTTGGATGCAAAATCCCACTAATACCTAAGTGTGAAAGGAGCTTCATAAGTTTACCAAGATTGCTTTGCCAAATCATACAATATAGTTAAATCTAATTTTTTTAGGTGATGATTGCCACCTTTCATGTGGTTTAGAAAATCCTGTAAAACATGTGGTTATACACAGAAGTAGCATTTGCAAGGATATCATCTCACGTTTTGGCAACCCAGCTATAGTGGATTGTTAACTTGAAGTTCAGGTACTGGATGAGCAAGAGAACCTGAGAAAGGTGAAGGTAAAGGAGTGATGTTGGATATGCTAACTTTTGGCAAGATTGTTTTAACTCGTTAATGGTTGGCTTTAGCGAAAAAATTCCATTTATAAGACACGATCTTCAGAAAAAAGAATGGGAAGCAGTAGCAAGTCTTGTTTTTTGGCTACAAGAATTGTAGTTTCTTTCCACTGAAGTTGTCTCAGTTATTTGTGGTTACGTGCTTGTTTGGAGAAGAAGACATTACTATAGAATTTCTGTTCGAGTCTTTCCAAAAATATATTGCATCCGATGATAGAGAAGTATGCATAGAAAGTTTTTCTTATATTTTTCAATCTTTCAGGCTCTTCAGGTTTTTTATAGGGTTACATATAAAAAATTTATTGTCACTTTTTTTGAAATGGCAATGCAACATGGTAAAACGTAATGTGCAGATTTGATTGTTTTTTAGGTGATGGATTCCTGTCTTGGTGGTGAATTTAGCATGGATGACGAAGTCATCTTAGAGTTTCTTTCCACCTTCAAATGCTTCAAAGTGCCAAGTGTGGTCAACATCAAAGCCATTATTAATGAATTGGCACACCAGGAGCTAATTCAAAAGCCCAAGTATGTTCTTAATTGGCCAAGTATGCACTCCCATCCTCAGCCAATTAAAATATGATCAGTGTTTCCAAAGTATTGAAAGTGTCAGTGAATTTTACAAGATGAAAGAGCTATCATCTAAAAAATTATTAAATTATTTAAAGTTGAGGCAAACACTGAGGCTGAACGACAGTGCCTTGAACACCTGAAGAGATTTGTGAAGTCCTTAGAAGGAGAACAGCTATCACGGCGTTTGCAGTTCTGCACTGGAAGTGATGTAATATCATGCACATTTATATCTATCACCTTCACAAGCCTAGATTGATTTCAACAAAGACCTGTTGCTCGTACATGCATCCCAAGGATTGAACTGCCAACCACATATGAATCTTATCCAGCACTTGTGGAAGAGTTCACAAACATCTTAAAGGATGAAAAATCTTGGGCATTTAATATTGTTTAGATTGAGAACAACATTTTCAAATTTACATTCTTAAAAAAATTTGTGTTAGAGCTTTTTTAAAAACTATGAACATGGCCATGCAAGATCGATAATTGTGGGGGCAGGGCAATGTTTATATACATAGGGATTTTTGTATAGTAGGAGCATCTTTTCCAAAAAGTTCTGCTATAGTTTACATTGAAAAAACTGGTTGTTATTGATTAAAATAGATCAAAACATACAAATGAATAAATATGCACCTCCCCCCAACTATCGATTTTACACGGCCCCTGATGAACAAATGTCTAGTATGAACTTCTGAGAAACTAATTATATCTTTCAATTTAACACGATTTGCAAACATGTTGAGTTAGCCCTGTGTAAAGTTTGTAAGTATTTCAACTGCTTTCAAATAGTGATTGATGCCATAATTGCCATCATTAGCAAGGGGATTAATACTATTGGAAAGCAACTGTTCCTGTTCTTCTGACAAATTTATTAAAGTGTCTGGTATAACAACTTCATTATCACTGCGTACTTGAGGTGTTGGTCCTTCATTGTGCACTCCATATTCTTCAAAATTAAGAAGAGAATCAGTAGTGTCAATTATATTTGTTTGCCATAATGCCAGAGGTGTTTGATGGCCAGTTGTCCTCATGCCATGATGGTTCCATTGTTGCTTAAACTCTAACAATGCTTCATTTATTCTTGGGAGATAAACAAAGTGCAATGCAAATAAATGTTCCTCATTCAATGCATCAAGAAGGAGCATCTTTTCCAGAAAAGTAAAAATCCCTATATAAAGAGCTGATAGCACCCTGTTTACCTCTGCCCATAATCTTTCAATACGTTGATTGTGAATACTTCGTCTAGCAATAAAACTCCCCCTGTTTATTCCACGGCGTGCTACCATAAGCCTTGCCACATCAACATTTTCCATCCCACGATCACCTCGTACCCTTGATGGTAGTCCAAATTCTGCAACCCCATATTTAAATAGCTCAACAACTGTGCTAGCTTTGTTGTTGGTTGTACATTTCAAATATATTATCAGTCGACTAAAACCATCCACACATCCATGGATGACAAAGCCCCAAGAGATGAGCTTGTGGTTGGAATCTATGTGCCACAAGAGGTTGGGCCCTGGGACATCATAAACTCTTCTGCAGATGGCATACCGTCTTCTCATATTTCTTCCAATTGAGTCAAGCCTGTGTAGACTTTCTCTCACTCTTTCTCTTTGGACATTTATGTTTCTTGCTTTCATACTGCCACGTACGTAACATTCACCACTATATGGTGTTAAGCGGAGGATATCTCGTATTTCTGCATATAAGCTGTTATCTGTTATTACAGTAAAATTTCCTTCAATACCATAGTCTACTCTTCTTCGAGCGAGTGTTCGTTCAGAGACATCAAGAAAATTTGCAATACTTTTCCAATTCAATCCTGTCTCTCGCAACTGCTCTATTTGAATTTTTGTGATATTGTATGAAGGCCTTCCGCCATTGCTTGGTAAAAATGAAATAACATCTCTAACGTTTTCATCATAAGATGTTTCCAAAGCAGCTGTAACCTTCTCAAATTCGACTTCCATGTCACAAATTAATCTTTCCACCAGCGATCGAACCGTTGGCGTTTGTATTTGTGCATTTTGCGTTGCTGTAAGGCAGGGATCATTTCGAGGATGAGGATCATTTAGTGAAAGTAAAATCACTTTCGGTGAAGCAATTGGTATACAACGCTCAATTTTACTTTTACAGTGCTCTAATCCAAGATGGTCGTTTGATAATAACGATTGTTGTGTTTGCCTGAACAGATTTTGAAGCGTATGTAGAAATTCTGTGAGTTCTTCATGAGATTCATAGCCAAAGGATGCCGCCGTCACTTGTCACCGGCTCGGCTTTCATTATTATCCATGGGCATTTCGAGCATGAAGCATGAATCCATGCACTGCCTCACATGCATGAACCATGAGTCAAGCACGTGAAATAGCAAACCGCTGACCACAATTACAGGCAAACATCCGATTTATATTCGTCCAGTCTTATGTATGCATTTGGATGATAAACGTATTCGTTTTGCATAATGTTATATTTGTCTCGTGTGTTGTATTATTTTTCTTAATCACTGGTATATATGTTTGGATTGCCAGTATAACTTTCTCGACCGCATGTATACGCGTTTAAAGTAATCGTATATACAACTGGATACACAATATATTCTTCTCGATGGACTTTTGTCATGTACGGCTTGCCATAGACCACGATCTAAAACGCGTAATTGTAAAGTCAAATATAAACAAACTTCGCAATGCAAACAGCAAAACGCAAGGAAAACGAAACAAAAAACCATTTAAGAATGTGAGTCGAAGGAAAAACACTTGGAAAACAGTTTAACTTTCCAGACGATACAATTTGAAACGATTCGATTTAAACGGAATGAGGAGGTTTTAAATTTTGTAAAAACTGTTCAATCACGTTAGTTCGATTCCGATTTTAAGTAAATAAAATAATAATGAATTTAAATTAAATTACATAAACTCTTTTCAGAATCATTCAACTTTTTAACTTTCAAACATCGAATTTTTCATGCGCAATTGTTTGCATCATTCAGAAATCAGGGACTTCCCCTATATTTGCAACGTTTTATAAACGATATTTAGATGAAAAGCAATAAGTATTCACACTGAGACGGATTCCACAGATCTAATAATAGATCTGTGGATGAATGTGATTGGTGCAATTTATAGCGAGGAGCGTGCTCGTTGCAAGGCACTGATATATAAAGGCTCCCGTTTTTGATTGGGAAACAAATCAGTGGTAGCTGGCTTGTGACGGAGCATCTCGTCGAAAGCAACATTTGTTGGTAAAGTTTGCGAGCCACGTTAGCATATGTAAAATAAAGATATGAATGAGAATAGAAATAAAGACGAAGATCACGAAGGACTGGAGCATGAGCAACATGACGAAAACAATTCCCGTGAAGAAAACGTTCTGCAGGAGAATCTTGTAGAAGATCAAGTAGTGATGAAATCAGACGTTGACAGTTATGCTGAACTTTTTAATATCTTGCTTGAGGTTTTATATTTGGACTTTAGTGCTGCAATATATGATTTAAATCTACCATCAGTTCCTGATGAACTGTAAGTTTGACTATATATGTAGAAATATTTTATTTGTAGAAATGTAGAAATGCAAACTATGGTGTCAAAATTTGTTAAAATAACTATTTAGATAGAATGGACTCTATCACGTCTGTAAAACGTATAAATTTGTGTATGTGCTAATTTTATAAATAATCTTTTTCACTATTTGCCGAAAACTTACTTTTGCGAGGAAACGACGGGTCTCCAACTCACGTGATCTAAAGTTAAGCTTATCATTGGCTGAAATTGAAATGTAGAATATTTATGCCGTACAATTGTAGAAAGGGCTTTGTTATTGAATTCACTTCACTCTAGTTGAGCGGTAGTGATTAAAAGTTTATTTAATGCTTCAAAATGTTATCAGAGCTACAAAATTTCGATAATGACTTCACGAGAACGTTGCTACAATGGATTAAAACATGCAAAACAACATATGATATTATTTTTCATTTTATTCGGCGTACTTTGTGGATTTTTACTAGGTTCTTTATTACATGGCAATGTTCAGTCGTCCATAGATCCAACACCAAAGGAATATGCAATGTACGTGTCGTTTCTTAGTGAGATTTGGGTGAGAGCATTAAGACTTTTGGTTCTTTCTTTGATTGTATCCAGCTTGCTTTTGGCAGTCGCTGAATTGGAGTCAAAACAGAGCGGAAAATTGGGAAGAAGAACATTGCTGTATTGTCTTATAACTACAATGTTTGGGAAGTAATTTGTTTATTTGCATTTAACCTGGAAATGTTAACGTGAAAGAACCAGAACCGAACGAAGAAAAAGTTGAAGCAATACATTCTGTGCTTGATCTTACAAGGTTTGTGCAAAATATTCATAAATTTACTGAGTTTGCGCCCTACTTTTGCGTTTACTGCAAAAATTTTCTTATACGTATGACTTTTATTTCTATTATTTAACGACAATGCTTTTTACTTTTTCAATATGAACACAATAGCCCAACATAAGACATTTAAAAAAAGCCATCACAATAATAAAATAAAGAAAGATTAAAGGTTTTTTAATAATTACGTTTCGTCTTTAACTTAAGACATCTTCAGATTAATTGAGATATATTATATACATGAGATTTTAAATACAAGCATATATTACAGGGTGTTAAATTACATGTGAGGGGAGTAGGAAGTTTAGATGAAGGATTGAAATGAGAATGGCGGTATATTAAAGAAGGTGAAGGGGGATTGAGTTGCCTTGGGTGTTAAGAGAGTGTTTAAGTTTGGATATAAGAAGGCTTTCATGAATCATAAGGTCATAATTGTCGGCTTTTTACTTTTCTAAAGGAAGCCTTTTTTTATTAGAACGTAAATGTTTCGTTCGCAAAACTGTGCAAGTGTGGAGATTTCCAAGTGTGTAGATAACCCATTCACCTTCACTATTGTGAAACAATAATAAATACATTTACGATATTAGTTGTAAATACATTTTATTATGACATATGAACCATACTAAAGAGAGCAAAGGTAATGCTACAAGATCATAATAAGAACATCTAGATTTTAAATGGATAAGTTAATCTGAAACACAGCCTTTACAACAATGACATTGAAATATAAAAATTGCAATAAACCTTCCACACTCTACTCATCACACACTCAATTTCTCATCTTTTTGAGACAGTGAGTGGAAGGTTTATTGAAATTTTTGAGTTTCAAAGTCATTGTTCTATAGGCTATGTTTCAGATTAACTTATCCATTTCAAATCATTTTATTTTATAGATTTTAACCTTTTAATAACGAGATCATTGTCAAGTGTTGATTGCTACCATTAGATCGTTTCATTCCTAATTATATAATAACCAGAAGAATTTGAGCAATTTCATTTGTTGAGAGCTGTGATCTATAAGAGGACATATGCAGGGAATTGTCGTCACTTTCACTGATATAGTAAAAGTTGAATAAAAATAACCTTGTCCCAGGCCTGAATAACATAAAATGATGAATTGTCTTTTGACAATTTCAGGGTGTGTTTGCAAACTGTTTTGTTCTTCTATGTTGTCAGGAACAACTACAATGAATCAAGAAGAAGATTTAAAAGCTTTGGAAACATCTATCAAAGCCATTGAAGAAGTTATGAACAAGAAAGGAACATTTGTTTTACAACAAGCTGTAAGTGTTTGGTTTATATTTATAAAAAAAGTATATTGTATCACTAAAATGACATCTCCATGGTGCCTCTACTGTCCTCATATCATCCTGTTACCACTTCCCTAAGTACCATGCTGTATTAAAAATGGGACATTATCAAAGTTCAAGTATGACTTCATCATCAGTTGTTTATTTGTAAATTACAATGACACCATCCCTGTCCTTTAAAATCAAAAATATAACGAACCTGTTAACATTGACAAAATTTATCTGTGAGAATTGAAACAAGAAAATGACATGAAGTAATGGGTGTAAAAATTCAAAAGCCAAACAAAGTTAAAAAATTTTGTATTCATAATTTTATAGAAGCACTATTGCTAATGCGCAATTAATATACACAACGAGTTTTTTTAAAATAGACATGTTTCAACATCTCATGATGCCATCTTCAGTATAAGTGAAATAATAAACAATACAAGGTTTATATAAAAGTAATATGATACATAAATTACAACTGTAGTAAAGTAATACAAAAAGCACGAGTGCTGTCGTGTAAACTTGTTTATTGAACTTACAACTAACGACTGCCAGCTTCGGGGTGTCCCATAAGGGGCAACTATCATTACAACTGAGTTTTTTTTTAGGATCCTCTTGACAGTCTGCACAGCTTTTTTACTAAGCCCATTGGATTGTGGGTATGTGGGACTAGATGTGGTGACTTTGAATCCCCAGTTTTCTGCAAACCCTCTAAATTCTCTGCTGTTGAATGGCATGTTGTCTGATATGAGTTCTTGTGGGTATACCATGACGTGCAAAAATTGACTTTGTGTGTGTGATGACAGTTTTTGCAGTTTTATTTGGTAACAGACTGAATTCGATGTACTTTGAGAAATAATCTACAATCACAAGGTAGGTTTTACCTTGGTATCCGCATAGATCAGATGCTACTTTCTGCCAGGGGAGCTCAGGTATCTCATGTGGTATCATGGGTTCCTTTTGGTTCTGGCTTCTAAAGGTGGCACAAACGGTACAGTTAGATACAACAGTAATAATGTCATTATTCCTACCTGGCCAGTATATCACTGATCTAGCTCTATTCTTGCACTTTCCTATGCCTTGATGGCTTTCATGGATTAATTGTAGCATGTCTTTCCTCATGGATAATGGGATGATGAGTCTGTTGTCTTTAAATAGGAGTCCTTCGGCTTCACTCAGTTCATATCTTACATTCCAGTAGGGTGTGATGCATGTTGGTACTGATTGTCAGTGTTTTGGCCAACCTTGCTTGATTGTCTCTTTTAGAGTTTGAAGGGTTTCATCTTCTTTGGTAGCAGCTTTGAGTTCAGCTATCTTCTCTGATGTTGCCAGGATATTGGTGACTAAACTGTGAACCATGACTTCGATGTCATCATTGAGGTCTAGTTGTTCACGGTCGGTCTTGAGATAGGCTCTAGAGGGTGTGTCAGCTATGAACATGTATTTTCCAGGAACATATTTGACTGTTACTTGATATTTCTGTAGTCTTATTAAGAGGCGTTGAATCCGGGGTGGAGCTTGGCATAGTGGCTTCGCCATTATTGCTTCCAGTGGTTTGTGGTCGCTTTTTACTATGATCTCTCATCCATAAACATATTGGTTGAAGCGTTCGCATGCAAATACTATGGCGAGAAGTTCTTTCTCAATTTGTGCATACTGTGTTTCTGCATCATTAAGAGATCTAGATGCATAGATGACAGGGTGTTCGTTTTGAATCAGACAAGCTCCAAGGCCCCCTTATGATGCATCGACTTGCAGAGTTATTGGCTGGTCGTTGTAAAAGAACTTAAGGACAGGGCTGCTGGTTAGTGCTTCCTTTATCTTAGTAACAGCTTCATCATGTTCTGCGAGCCAGATCCATGCAATATCTTCTTAAGCAATGATCATAATGGGGCTGTAATTTCAGACATATTGGATATGTATTGTGACAGGAAATTGACCATACCTAGTAAACGTTGTAGATCTTGCTTGTTCTGTGGTTTGAGCATCTCTAGGATTGCATTAATTTTTTCTGGATCTGGGTGGAACCCTTTGGCGTTTATAATGTTGCCCAGATATTTTACTTCTTTGACGCGTAGTTGAATTTTCTCTTTGTTGAACTTGATGTTTCGATCTCTGGCACGATCGAGGACTTTGATGAGGATTTTGTCATGTTCTTCTTTGTCTTTAGCAGCGATGATGATGTCGTCATAGACTGCAAGTACACCAGGGATATCTGAAAAATTATCGTCAACCATTTTCTGCGCGACGTCAGATGCTGAACAGAATCCAAATGGCATCCGGTTAAATTTATATCTCCCAAATGGAGTGTTGAATGTACAAAGGTAAGGAGATTCTTCGTCAAGTTTCTTGTGCCAGTAGCAGCTTGTCATGTCAATTACAGTGAACAACTCAGTGCCATTGAGTTTATTTGAGATTTCTTCGGCTGACGGTGGGTTGTAGTACTCTCTTTTAATGGCTTGATTTAGATGTTTGGGATCTAGGCACAGTCGTAGCATTCCATTTCTTTTTTCTACTATGACCAGGCTGTTTACCCAGTCTGTAGCTCGGTCAACTTTGCTGATAATTCCTATCTCCGTGAGATTTTCTAGTGTTGATTTCAAGCGTGGCATTAAACTCCGTGGGACTTTTCTTGGTGGATGAATTGTAGGTTTAGCATCACTTTTAATTTCGATGTGGTATTCACCATTGACGAGGCCAATACCTTTGAAAACATCATGATACTCTACGAAAATGTTTTGTTCGGTTTGGTGAATTTCACAGACATCATTTCTGCTAATGAGGTCGAGGTCGCGGCTGTTTGTAGACCAATCAGTGGCTTCGAGTTGTCGATTTCAACGACGTAGAATTCGCTATGAATTTTCTTGTTGTTGTGTTCGATGTTCATGTAGTATTTACCACGAATAGGTACTTGGGTTCCTCCGTAGGCCTTTATTTTTGTGTTTGTCTGGTAAAGAGTTGGTTTGTCGTTTAGTGAAGTGAACACGCTGAGTGGCATTATATTACACTGAGCGCCAGTGTCGATTTTGAAGCTGATGACTTTGTTGTTTACTTTAATGCTAGTGAGTATTTCGTTTCCGTTAGGCTTGTTTATTTCACCGAGGAAAATTTCGTGGTAGTTTTTAACACCGTCTTGAGTTTCTTGAGGGGTTTCTTGAGTGATTTTGTGGAGTTTATGTCTGGAAGAGTTAGCGAAGCACATTTTGGCGTAGTGGTTTTTGCTTTGACACTTTGAGCACTTTTGGCCGTAAGCTGGACATTGGTTAATCAGGTGATGTGTACCACAACGTCTACAAGGTTTTCCTTTTTGTTGAGGGCTTCGTTTTTGGTAGCTAGCTCTCGTAGTTTGGATGGCAGCTGCTTCGAGTGGTTGTGTTGCTAGGTTTTTGACTTGTGCGTGGCTTATCTCAGCTGCTCGGACGGTGTTGATGGCTTTGTCCAGGGTTAGAGTGTTATCGAGTGTCGATTTTACCTTCTTCTGCTTCTGTGAATGTATCGTAAATCTCGAGGGCGTCTTCGCCAATCATGTGGAGAAAGATTGCACACTGCGTGTATTGATCTTTTGAAGTGGCTCCGCTTGCTTTCGAGTAAAGGTCCCATCTTTGTCGCCATTTCCGCCGTCTTTCTGCGGCGTTTTCATCTAAGATGAGAGGCTCTAGAGGTTTTAAGTGGTCAATGATAAATTATTTTCTGACACCATGTAGTAAAGTAATACAAAAAGCACGAGTGCTGTCGTGTAAACTTGTTTATTGAACTATCAACTAACGACTGCCAGCTTCGGGGTGTCCCATAAGGGGCAACTATCCTTACAACAACAATAATAAGGAAATAAGATAAATTAATGGGGAGCGTCCGAGCGTATTATAAACTAAATATTGTATTGAATTTAAAAACTTGAACATTGAGGTCAGGGTTTGTTTTGTTAATGTGGAGTGTTTCTTTGATTTTAAGAGCGAATGAGGTGTCGGCAGTGTGGATGATTTTGAAGCAAGAGGGTGAATAGTTGGTTTTACATGAGTGAGATTTAAGAAGGGGTCGGTAGATATGAGAATTTTTGTCTGTTCTGGTATGTTCTCTGATTCTGGTTGATAAATGGTGCGAAGTTTCGCCAATGTATCGGGAATTACATCCCGCGCAATTAAATTCATATACCACCATTGATTTAATTGAATCAGGGATTGGGTCTTTAAATGAGAAAAGGTTTTTGATTTTGAATGATGTGAAAACTAGTCGAATGTCAATATCTGTACAGAAGCGTTTCATAATGTTTGTAAGTCTGCGTTGTGTGTGTCGTGAGTAATGTCTGATGTATGGTAGTTTGAAGTATAGAGTTGTTATTTTGGAATTTTCATTTGTGTTGGTTGTGATCGTCGTGTCAGGAGTTTCGGTGTCTAGTTTGAGGTTGTTGCTTTGTTTGATGTCGAGATATCGTTTTACGGTTCTGTTAATAAAGTGTAGTGGGAAAGAGTTTCGTAAAAAAGTGGATGTGATATTTTTTTATGTCCCCTTAAAAGCCATTGTTTGTATTGTTAAGTTTGTATGCTCTGTCGATTAGTGTGCGATAAATTGGCACATTACAAGTCGATTGTTGATTCAAACCTTCACTTTACCCACAGATTTTTAACTTTGATCATTACTGACCAAGAGCTTCGCAATCTACTTTTGTGTTTATTTTGTCAGTTCTTCTCATTATGTCAGATACATGCCAATCAAGGTTAGAGGTTGAAATGTACTTGTAAATCCTATTGCCATGCCTTTGAATTTATGCAAGAAATTTGTTGATTTCAAATGATAAATTTAAGCTATAAATTTCTACCATTGATTATCATTGTTATCTGTTCAGCCAAAGGTTCTCTCAGATATGGATGAAGCAGACTTTGCAAAGGAATTGGAAAAACTTGAACATCAAAATGCAGAAGTTGATGGTGATGATGATAATCCTGATGATGAAGAAAAACAAGATGAAGCATTAATGATTGTGGTTTGTTTTAAAACTTGCTGTGTTTTATTTTTATCATACACTACCTGCAGTTGTCTTGAACAGCAATTTGTTTAACTTCAAACTCCATTCTGATTATGTCGACATTGCGAATGAAGAAAGCAATAACATAAAGGAAAATATGGCTAGTTTTATGAAACAATGATGTATCGTATCGTATCGTATATGTATTTCGTTTCGTACATTTGAGTCTCACTTGAGAGATGTTTTCTTCACAAAAGTCAAGATGTTAATGAAAGTTTTATGACATCATGCGTTCGACTCCTTTTTAGGATTTTGATTGGTTGATAATTCCTCGAGATTTTGATTGGTTGGTTGGGGGAAACTGTTGTACACTTCCGACACATCTATGCCAAGGACAGAATCAGCGTACCCTGCAAACGAATGAAGACGTCGAACGACCAACACAGAGGTGATTCTTATTATCTCAAACCAATTTCAATTTTCAAAGCGTGCAAACGAGACTTTCAACTTGATTTGTAAATTTTTACCTTCGCGGCTAACTTGGATTCAGTAAAAGAGGTTGGTGTGAGAGTTACGATTTACGTTTTACTAATTTCAGTGTCGTTTATAACTTTCACGTTTTGCTCCACCATCGTTAAATCATCTCACTAATAATTTAAGTTTATTATTATTATACATGGTGTATCATACAGAATGTTTGAAATTTCTTGTTTATTTGCCATTGAGCTTAAGTTGGGTTATAATTTCTGATAAATTTAAATTGCTCAAAAAAAATTATGAATAAATGTCAGATTTTCAAACTATCTAACGCGTAATAACTGCTTAACTGCTTCAAATAATGATATAGTTGTACTAGAAACGAAAGCAAACTCTGACTTAAAAAATCTTGAAAAGTGGTTGATAGCAAAGTGACTTAGTTTGTGTTAAACCAAGACAGAATATTTGATCGTACGTCGTACATTGTCAAATAAGGCACACCGCGCCGCTGGATACCGATTGCCAGCATCTTCAATATCAAGCAATTTCTATTTGAATTTTCGCATCCAGTTCAATTTTGCATGTAATTATTAAAATTTTGCAATTTCGTCACAGAATACGGAATGTTAAGAATTTCTTTACTTGTAAACATTCCAATTCAGGTGTTAAGTATTAAATTTATCAAAACCCGTGGAGTTTCGCCGCTATAAAAACGCCGAGTTGGAAATCCATGCAGTAACGGGTTTAGATGTTTTAAATCTTTCATGATCTTTCCTATTACAATCATTTTAAGAAAACTTTTAAAGACTTTTTCAATTTCTTTTACTAGTTAGTACGTGCTCGCGTGCAATGTAACTTAATTGGGGGCATAGACTGGGTTAGTCTCGCGTGCATTCGCAGAATAATATCAAAATATCACGTGACCGTATAGCAAACTGTATCTACAATTCAGTCACTAAGGGCCTGTTTATATGGAGCCGAGTTTCATAATGTTTGTAAGTCTGCGTTTTGTGTGTCGTGAGTAATGTCTGATGTATGGTAGTTTGAAGTATAGAGTTGTTATTTTGGAATTTTCATTTGTGTTGGTTGTGATCTTCGTGTCAGTAGTTTCGGTGTCTAGTTTGAGGTTGTTGCTATGTTTGTTGTCGAGATATCGTTTTACGGTTCTTTTAATAAAGTGTAGTGGGAAAGAGTTTCGTAAAAAAGTGGATGTGATGTTTTTTTATGTCTCGTTAAAAGCCATTGTTAGTATTGTTAAGTTTGTATGCTCTGTCGATTAGTGTGCGATAAATTGGCACATTACAAGTCGATTGTTGACTCAAACCTTCACTTTACCCACAGATTTTTAACCTTGATCATTACTGACCAAGAGCTTAGCAATCTACTTTTGTGTTTATTTTGTCAGTTCTTCTCATTATGTCAGATACATGGCAATCAAGATTAGGGGTTGAAATGTACTTGTAAATCCTATTGCCATGCCTTTGCATTCATGCAAGAAATTTGTTAATTTTAAATGATAAATTTAAGCTATAAATTTCTATCATTGATTATCATTTTTATCTGTTAAGCCAAAGGTTGTCACAGATATGGACGAAGCAGACTTTGCAAAGGAACTGGAAAAACTTGAACTTCAAAATGCAGAATTTGATGGTGATGATGATAATCCTGATGATGAAGAATAACAAGGTGAAGCATAAATGATTGTGGTTTGTTTTAAAACTTGCTGTGTTTTATTTTTATCATTCACGACCTGCGGTTGCATTGAACAACAATTAGTTTAACTTCAAACTCCGTTCAAACCCTATACATTACAAACATCAATTATTTTCTATAAATGCCAAGTCGTTGAAATGAAAGCATATTTAGAAAGGAGATCATTAAATTTCATATTGCTAACAAATTCCTACGGCGAAAATTTTCATTGAACTTTTTAAGTTAAAAGTCACTTGAATCATAATTGATCCAAGATTCAAAATATCTTTTTAAAATTGGTTATGAATTATGACTGTCCATGCTATAGTCTGTCTGTCGCTTTCCATTGTCTGAGCCTGAGTTTAAATTTCATGTTAACTTAAAAGCACTTTGCTGAGGTATTCGGCAAAGTGCTTTTAGTATTCAGTACTCTTGTATTGAATGGCTCTTTTAAAAGCACTTTGCTGGGCTTTAATATTTGTAATAAGAATCCTTAAAGGATTTTAGGGGAATCCCTTAGAAATGCCCATGATGCACCAGAGGTCTTGCAATGACAAGCTCTCACTTTTACGGAATTATCTTTAAAAATAGGATTTTCTAAAGGTTTTAAAGATATTTTTAAGGATGTTTTTATACTTTAATTAATATACGCCTAATAATATTTAATGTTTCTTTACAAATACAACATTGAAAAACTTGAAAACAGCCAAAAAGGAGGAAGAAACATGAAAAATCATTTACTGGAATTGTAGCAGTATCAGATTGTATTGCTTGAGATGAAACCATATTCACAACACGGTTGTCCATCCATGTTACCGCAGTAATGGGTCTTTTGAATCGAAAGACAGATTGCCCTTCCGAAGGCAATCCTTCTGGAAGAATAGTAGCAGGGCCAACATCTTGTGTAAAAGCACCACGTCGTATTTCTCCCTCGTATTCATCGTTCGACCATTTAGTGTTTGAAAAGTTGTATGCCACTATTTTGCCAGACTAAGCGACCGTTTCCTCTTCCTCATCAGTTTCAATTAGGTCGAGATCATGTACGTTAATGAGGATTTCTACTTGTTCATCTTGCACAGAAGAAGACAGACCTTCAACATCAGGTTTCGAAAAGGCAGAAAGCTCGCAATCAATATCCGAGCGCACTCCATCATAAGAAATACCATAATCTTGCTCTAGGACGTCTACAACTTCGTTCAATGTCATGCTGTTGGGTTTATCCGCCATTGTTTATGTCTTGCCAAAACAAAATTTAAAGGGCAAGATTAAAAACTTCACAAAAAATCGCTCAAAACTAGTTTCGTAGACAAACTATACATCAAAATGCTCGCAAACACCTCCTTAATCGAATGGTGTACTTTAAAGCGCATGTCCGGCTTTTGTTTATGAGTTAGCTCGGCAAAAGAAGCGCTAGCACGTGGTGTCCGATATATCTGACACTGGGACTTAAAGGGAAAGAAAGGATTCTAGGGGAATCCCTTAGAAATACCCATGATGCACCAGAGGTCTTCCACTGACAAGCTCTCATTTTTATGGAATTATCCTTAAAAATAGGATTTTCTAAAGGTTTTTAAAGATATTTTTAAGGATGTTTTTATACTTTAATTAATATACGCCTAATAATATTTAATGTTTCTTTACAAATACAACATTGAAAAACTTGAAAACAGCCAAAAAGGAGGAAGAAACATGAAAAATCACTTTTTGAGCCCATGTGATCACGCCTTGTAGTTATATTTACAAATTTAAGGAATTTAATGGAAATTTGAGGAAGTTTTAAGCATTTTCTAAGGAACTTGGTAATTTGATTGTGATATAATACTGTTGATTTTCCGTTGGTTCACCAACAGATATTTCATGTCTGGCTCTCTTACTTTGTTCAAGCAATCTTTACTGTTTTGGACGAATCTTTTGTATATAGTTAAAGAAAACAGCTTATGTTTCAGAATTTCAAGTATTCTATATTTTATGTGAGAAAAGGTTGGTGATGATCAATTAAACTTTATCACGTCGAATATTGTAAGTTTTCCAGTATTTTGCATGAGCAAAGACGTTGTTTCAGTTTATGATGCACGAAATTCCGTAAAACCAATTGTATATTGTTCATTTATATAATTTAATTTCATTATTTTAAGTAAAAAATAGGTTGTAGCTCGTCAAAGCAACCCTTAGAATTTTCATTTGTTCCTTGACTCTCTGTAGTTGTAGTATTGCTTTATTCCAATAATCTTATGCTTCCTATACTGTCCACGTTAGTGTCATTTTTTTAACATCATGTATTTTCTATTATTAAGAAACAATATTTTATCGTATTTAGCTTTACTATTGTCTAAAGCAGCATTTTTGTCAAGGACGTTCAAAAAGTCCAAGTAGGCCGCAAATTGGCGGGTAGGCCACAAATTGGCGCAAAAGTCCATGTAGGCCACAAATGTAGGCCACAAACGATATAAGAACGATTCTTGTTTATGTCACCTAATGCGTGAGAAAAGGTTGGTGATGATCAATTAAACTTTATCACGTTGAATATTGTAAGTTTTCCAATATTTTGCATGAGCAAAGACGTTGTTTCAGTTTATGATGCGCAAAATTCCTTAAAACCAATTGTATATTGTTGATTTATATAATTTAATTTCATTATTTCAAGTAAAAAGTAGGTTGTAGTTCGTCAAAGCAACTGGCGAGTAACTCGCTCAGCCGGGTAACTCAGCTCCATATAAACAGGCCCTAAATCTGAAAATAAAGTTCTTTATGTGCATTTGAAACAAGCAAATGCCGATGTTAAATGTGCAAACAATTATGTAATTTTGTGTTAAGATGGCTTTTGCTAACACGCAGTCGTCCTATTACATAGCATCATGACTTTCCTTCATAAACCTTACTTATGCTCAGTACAACTAAAGTGTAATGTGCCAAATGGTAGTTCCAAAACCATGGCAAAAGTTATCAAAGTTTGAAACATCCTTTTTAGAAGGCTGCTGTAAATACAAATCAATAGCAATTAGACAATATAAGAAAAATCACTATTTGCCCTGATTATAACTGAAGGTAGATTACTGTCATACAAAATGAAATTGTTTTATTCCACGAGACTTTGAAATTGAACTATTACAAACATCGAGTTATTCCATGAAACATTAAGTCGAATTCAGTGAAACATGCATGTTCCCATGTATTAGATGATTCAGACAAATATTTATGAAAAAATTTTAATAGAAAAGTATCCAGTATTTTGACACAGCAAAAAGTTGCAGTGAGAAGCAACTACAACTTATGCTTGACCGCAGTCTATGCAAGCATCTTTGCCTACTTTAACAAAGCCTATCGCACATTGAACGTCAGCATTTGCTTCATTCTAATGCAACTAAATAACTTTATTTTCAGATTACATGGACGTAGATACGTAACCATAAACAAAAAGCAACAAAATTTTAGCTTGAAAGCTTACTTTGTCCTGATGTTGTTGACAAAACCTTCCGCATACGGCATAAGTAACCGGTAATTCTTTCTCAATGTATCGATCGACGTTGGGAGAAATTTGTGAGACACAGTGAAGTTATTTTCAATGAGCTTGCTTGTCAGCTTTTCGTTAGTGACTGATGACAGATTTTGCAATAATACTAAGTTTTACTAACCATCTCGTAAAATCCAAATCGATACAATCTTTCAGTTTATACTTCGACTTGAAGCCGTTGGATGTTGAACATCAGCATTTGCTTCATTCAAATGCAACTAAACAACTTTATTTTCAGATTACATGGACGTAGATACGCTACCTTTAACAAAAAGCAACAAAATTTTAGCTTGAAAGTCTTCTTTGTCGTGATGTTGTTGACAAAACCTTCCGCATAAGTAACCGGTATCCTTCATCTTGTTTGGGTCGACGATGGGAGAAATTTGTGAGACATAGTGCAGTTATTTTCAAGGGGCTTGTCTGTCAGCTTTTCGCTTATAACCGATGATAGATTTTTGCAATGATACTAAATTTTATTAACCATATCGTACCATTTAAGTCGATACAATCTTTCAGTTTGTTCTTTGACTTGACGCCGCTGGATGATATCACCTTCATTGCGATTTAATAAAGCAATTTTTCCTAAAATTTCATAGGCAGAATGCTACTGAATGCCCGTATTTAATTCCTCAAACAAAATGTCGTCTTTAGTTGTCTAAACTGACTTTGAAAGGCGGCAAGAAACAGCACAATATAGATTTTGCATTGTTGTCCATGCATAAACACATGCAAAATATAATACGATGGAATATTATATTCGATACCACCTGGCATAAACCTTATGCATAATGTATCATCGAATGTTCATTAATTTTTATCATCAAAAATTAAATTAGGAATAATTGGACGAGCAGTTTTCCAAAGTTCATTTTACAAAAATTTGCATGCTAAAGGCAAGCGGTAGCAAAGCAATTGCTTCGTTTAAATTATTCATCTTTACATGTATATGTTGCAGTTGACATGAAAGTTAGAACTCAGCCAATAACCAATTAAGTCATGTTAACTGGAGCTTAAAGAATGTTTTTTGTATTCTGTTCGATTTGTTGCCAACCTGCACAACATCAACACATCCATTAACACCAACAATTATATGGTGTCATATGCCACCACGTCTTAAAGTATTTGTGATTTAGCAAACCTTTTGTAGAACTTGCTCAAATAAAGTAAATGGTTTGAACCCGGGAGTATCGTTACATGTTTGTAAATGTAGATCGTTCAGGTCGTGAAAGTATGATAGTATGAAACATAGACATAGAAAAATAAACAGAAGGACATTTTCATGAACGGTATCCTGAGTTTGATGTACAAACTCTACGAGATGTACATCATCAAAATATGCGAATTAAAGTACCTCTGTTGTCATTAAGCGAAGCCAAGTTTTCAACCAGCTCCTGTGTGAACAACTTCAATATCGATGAATATGTTGAAGATATGAATACCTTTGTTCTTATGTTGTTGTAAATTTGTAATTTAAGTATTCATCTTCTAAAAATGCCTCGCACGGCTGAAAATGTCCTCTTCACCTTCAACTTTCAAATTTCAATACAACTTGCCATCTTATTTTTCAGTCGTTACAAAGCCAAAAAAACAGAGCTTCAGGGTTAAAACTCTCTACCGGTTTTCCTCTACATGTCATAAAAATTCTGCCTTAATCAGAAGTTTATAAAAGGAATAAAAACGCGTAATACAAAAATAAGGAAAGGAGCGAAAACGGTGAAAAAATCCAGAGCTAACTTTAATCAAATACGGGCAAGAGGTAAATCGCCAGCGTTGCAGAGGATCAAGGGATGGAACCTGGAGCAGAATATTTAATGTTTTTACTCGTACTTTTATATTTGGAACTTCTTATTGAATTGTATGATTTAAATTTTCCTTCAATTCCTGATGAACTATAAATATCTGTAATTTGTACAAGTCCGCTGTGAACATAATAATAATTGAAATATTAACTAATTAGAACAAATGTACTTTTCGATGTTGTATTTTCTTTTTGTGAAAAATTAAATTCTTATTATCATATCTTGTTGCGCTCTTATGCCCTCATTTACATAAAAAGATGAAATCCCTAATTTCCCACATCTAAAGGCCGGAAAACTGATTACGTCACTGAATACGTCACGACCATTTTTACGTTAGACATCGAATAATAATCGGCGAATACCGATAGTTCCACCGGATGTTTCCGAGAATCGGTAAAGTCAGTCATGAAAACTCAAGCTGTAAACTTGTTTGTCTGTATTTAAAGTATTATCGTTTGAGGTTCTTGAAAAGTTTTCAATGAAAAATGCTACTGATTAAAAAATCTGCGTTATATCTTTGTACATATTTTGTGCCATCATCAACATAACGAATTGTTTGTATTTCTATTTCAAAATCGAGCGACGTTTAATATTATGACTTCATTTAGGTAAGTTCTATTGTACTGTAATCATTGAGCATCTTTAGACTTTATAAAAAGATCTTTACTCCTTTTGAATTTTAAAACTGCTTTATATTTCTGACAAAAGTTTGCTGAGATTTTGTTTACGATTGTAACATGTGACAGCCTGGGTTATGTGTTTATTAGCATAATTATCAGTCAGCCAAGCTTTTTTGAAACCATTATGAATCAACATTAACATCATCTGACGTCGTACATAAACTGTTCTTAACCAATAGAACTATACCTCATATTCATCATGTCATTTTAACTTTTAAGTATGTTTATGTCAAGATTTCAATTGTAGAATGATTATTATATATACTACTGAACATTGTGTACAACAAGACAACTGTCAATAAATGAGTTGTCAAGGAAAATGAACCTTAAGAACCAAGAATAGCATGAAGCTTTGTTTTACACCACTGTAAATGACATCATTCTCATTGAAATGCATCAAATTGTAATATTGCTACATAAACACAATGAGGATGAACATTTTGACGTTCACGAAAACAAAATTTAATTATTTATAAATGTTCCAAATGTGCACAGCAATGTAATTATATCTTACAATAGCTGTGCCAGGCCTAAATACCATACAATGATAAATAATCTTTTGAAAATTTCACTGTTTGATTGTAAACTGTTTTCTTCTTTAAGATAAATCCCATTTCACCACCTACCTATGTTGTCATGACAACAACAATGAATCGAGAAGAAGGTTTGAAAGCTTTGGAAACATCTATCAAAGCCATTGAAGAAGTCATTATGAACAAGAAAGGAACATTTGTTTTACAACAAGCTGTAAGTGTTTGGTTTATATTTCTATGAAAAGTATATTGTATCACTAAAATGACATCCCCCTGGTGCCTCTACTGTCCTCATATCATCCTGTTACAATTTCCCTAAGTACCCCATGCTGTATTAAAAATGGGACATTATCAAAGTTCAAGTATGACGTCATCATCAGTTGTTTATTTGTAAATTACAATGACACCATCCCTGTCCTTTAAAATCAAAAATATAATGACCCTGTTAACATTAACAATATTTATCTGCGAGAATTGAAACATGAAAATGACATGAAGTAATGAGTGTAAAAATTCAAAAATCAAACAAAGTTAAAAAATTTGTATTGATAATTTCGTAGAAGCACTATTTCTAATGCGCATTTAATATACATGACGAGTTTTTTAAAATAGACATGTTTCAACATCTCATGATGCCATCTTCAGTATAAGTGAAATAATAAATAATACAAGGTTTATATAAATGTAATATGATACATAAATTACAACAACAATAAGGAAATAAGATAAATTAACGAGGAGCGTCCGAGCGTATTATAAAATAAATATTGTATTGAATTTAAAACTTGAACATTGAGGTCAGGGTTAGTTTTGTTAATGTGGAGTGCTTCTTTGATTTTAAGGGAGAATGAGGTGTCGGCAATGTGGATGATTTTGAAGCAAGAGGGTGAATAATTGGTTTTACATGAGTGAGATTTAAGAAGGTGTCGGTAGATATGAGAGTTTTTGTCTGTTGTGGTATGTTCCCTGATTCTGGTGGATAAATGGCGCGAAGTTTCGCCAATGTATCGGGAATTACATCCCGCGCAATTGAATTCATATACCACCATAAATTTAATTGAATCACAGGGATGGGGTCTTTGAATGAGAAAAGGTTTTTGATTTTGAATGATGTGAAAATTAGTCGAATGTTAATATCTGTACAGAAGCGTTTCATAATGTTTGTAAGTCTGCGTTGTGTGTGTCGTGAGTAATGTCCGATGTATGGTAGTTTGAAGTATAGAGTTGTTATTTTGGAATTTTCATTTGTGTTGGTTGTGATCGTCGTGTCAGGAGTTTCGGTGTCTAGTTTGAGGTTGTTGCTTTGTTTGTTGTCGAGATATCGTTTTACGGTTCTGTTAATAAAGTGTAGTGGGAAAGAGTTTCGTAAAAGAGTGGATGTGATGTTTTTTTATGTCTCGTTAAAAGCCATTGTTTGTTCGTATTGTTAAGTTTGTATGCTCTGTCGATTAGTGTGCGATAAATTGGCACATTACAAGTCGATTGTTGATTCAAACCTTCACTTTACCCACAGATTTTTAACCTTGATCATTACTGACCAAGAGCTTAGCAATCTACTTTTGTGTTTATTTTGTCAGTTCTTCTCATTATGTCAGATACATGGCAATCAAGATTAGGGGTTGAAATGTACTTGTAAATCCTATTGCCATGCCTTTGCATTCATACAAGAAATTTGTTGATTTCAAATGATAAATTTAAGCTATGAATTTCTATCATTGATAATCATTGTTATCTGTTTAGCCAAAGGTTGTCACAAATATGGATGAAGCAGACTTTGCAAAGGAACTGGAAAAACTTGAACGTCAAAATGCAGAAGTTGATGGTGATGATGATAATCCTGATGATGAAGAATAACAAGGTGAAGCATAAATGATTGTGGTTTGTTTTAAAAGTTACTGTGTTTTATTTTTTATTATACATGACCCTGCGGTTAAAACCCAACACAGATATCGATCTTTCATGTGACTATTAGAAATAAATGTTTCATGGTCAGTATTTCGAGAGAAAATTTATTTAAGGTCCAGTATGGTTAAAATACAGCCTCAAATATTTAACTTGAGATGAATTGGACCTTCGCGAAATTGTTGTAAATGTGTAGTCGTTGAAATGGAAGTTAAATTTCATCTTGACTTAATCTCGACGTTCGCCTTTTTTGTGTATCAGAACTTATACAGTCTGTGAAGTTCGTTGAAAATTTCTATAGCTACTTTCTAACTTTATATATCATCAAATGAAACTGAGAATATTTGAAATTTCAAACACGGAAGTGTATTAAGATGTTCGCTGTAAAATTACAAAAGTTCACAAAACGATAGAACCTTTATGATTTTATCGACATTGCAAATGGACAAAGCAACAATAAAAATAAACATTACTAGTTTTATGAAATAGTGTTGTTTCGTTTTCATCTGATGTATTTCATGCCGCTTCTGTTCAGAGCTTGTTTTGACTCTTGGGAGATGTTTCCATCACGAAAGTCAAAGTGTAAGTGATATCTGACGATGTCATGAGCTCGACGCAGTTTATAAACATTTACAAGAACCAATCAAAACCTTGTGATTTCACCACCCAAAGAAAATTCTGATTCTGATCATAATTATGTAGCTACACATTGACGCCCACCATTCTGTGACGTAAATCGATGAAACTCTCACCTTCGCATCTTCATGTTGTCAGGTTGAGATTTCTACTTCAGAAGAGAGGTTGCTGTGACTGTAAGAGGTAAGAAAGCTTGTCTATTTTATTTGACTCAGGTTGAAAGTAAATTTCAATCGAATGTAGCTGTCGTGCCTGAGATGTATTTCTTATACGATGTACCCATATCCCTAGCAGAAACTTTGTATGCAATAATTGACATTGAGGTATTTTTCATCTGCTAAAAAATATTGAAACATTTAATGAATTTTCACAAACTATCTTGTAAATAACCCGTACGAAAAGCGTCGTGCGACCCTAAATTTACAGTAAGTTTAATGATGTCAAAAGGGTGCTGTTGATGCGAATGGAGCTATGAAGTTTCCAAGTTCACTTTTATATGCATATTACAAACAACATCATGAACAGTATCAGTTTATACGTACCTAAGGGTCGTGCGACCCCTAAATTTATAGTAAATTAAATTGTGTGAAAAGTGCTGCCTCCGAAATGAAGAAAAACCTCCCTCTATGACACACGAGATGACATCTTGTTCCTTGTGAAGAAATGCTAATGATGCGGGCCTGCCCCCGCATACTTTGATCGTGCAATGTAATTTTTTCAATAACTGTAAAAACAATAGATTTCTAAAGAAATGAATAATGATAATGGTCTTAAATTTACATAGCACGACCAAATTAGCGCACTGGTGCCTCTGCTGATCATGCGCACACTAACTCAATAAGTTATCAGTCACGGAAGTAAATAAGAAAGTTCGGTCCGATTCAAACGTCGAACTTATCATGTGCCGAACTTAATACATTTTGCCCGAGAAAACTAGGGCGAGTTTTACACATCACGTGTTTAGTGATAATTGGCGCCATTTAGCGTTCATTTCAGTCAAACACATCTGCGGCAAAGGACAGTCTATGTTGACTCTACCATTTTCCTCCGACTCTTTGCTCGCTCAAACATGCTACGAATCAAAAAAATTCTTCAGCTAGTTTCCGTTCTGATTTGGTGTTCTGTTTTCGTCATTTTTGAACATATGATAAAATAAAAACACTGAATAAACTTCCAAAAACTTAACAAAAAGTCATATGATGTGTGTAAATCACTATGAATGTATTACATGTATTCAATAATTATCACTTCAGGACCTAAAGCAACCGAAGGCTTACTATAAACAATTAAGTTCGACAAATTAAGTTCGTTCGACGTTGAAATCGACGTCGAGCCACGTCGTTCTTTGTCGTACCAAATATGAATTAGGTTCGGCACATGAAAAGCACAACGTTTGAACCGTGCCTAAGCGAAAGTCGGTGATCTTTTCTTGTTGCTTTTTCAAGTCAATCAAGACGATTTAAGACGACAGTTCTTTTGAATACAAAGGTTCAGGAGTCACCTACATCTGAAAATTTCGAAAAACTGACGTTGTTCAACAACTTGTGGCAAAGAACAAACTAAGAGATTGTGATAATTTGAATTGTACCAGTAATAATTATAACATTGCAAAAGCTATAATTGGCTGTAGCACTGTGTCTTATAAAATTGGACGAAATTACGCTTGTCGTTGTGGAAGGTTTCTTGTTAAAAATTATTTGCTTTTCGTTTTGGACTGTGTTTCTACGTTCATTAAATATGAAAATAAAGTTCTTTATGTGCATTTGAAACAAGCACATACTGATGTTAAATGTGCAAATAATTATGTAATTTTGTGTTAAGATGGCTTTTGCTAACACGCAGTCGTCCTATTACATAGCATCATGACTTTCCTTCATAAACCTTACATATGCTCAGTACAACTAAAGTGTAATGTGCCAAATGGTAGTTCCAAAACCATGGCAAAATTTATCAAAGTTTGAAACATCCTGTTTAGAAGGCTGCTGTAGATACAAATCAATAGCAATCAGACAATACAAGAAAAATCACTATTTGCCCTGATTATAACTGAAGATTGATTACTGTCATACAAAATGAAATTGCTTTATTTCACGAGTCTTTGAAATTGAACTATTACAAACATCGAGTTATTTCATGAAACATTAAGTCGAATTCAGTGAAGCATGCATATTCCCATGTATTAAATGATTCAGACAAATATTGTTGATAAAATTAAATAGAAAAGTATCCAGTAATTTGACACGACAAAAAGCTGCAGTGAGAAGCAACTACAACATATGCTTGACCGAAGTCTATGTAAGCATCTTTGCCAACTTTACCAAAGCCTATCGCACATTGAACATCAGCATTTGCTTCATTCTAATGAAACTAAATAACTTTATTTTCAGATTACATAGATATAGATACGCTACCTTTAACAAAAAGCAACAAAATTTTAGCTTGAAAGTCTACTTTGTCGTGATGTTGTTGACAAAACCTTCCGCATACGTAACAGGTATCCTTCATCTTGTTTGGGTCGACGATGGGAGAAATTTATGAGACATTGTGCAGTTATTTTCAATGGGCTTGCTTGTCAGCTTTTCGCTAATAACCGATGATAGATTTTTGCAATGATACTAAATTTTATTAACCATCTCGTACCATTCAAATCGATACAATCTTTCAGTTTGTTCTTTGACTTGACGCCGCTGGATGTTGAACAATATCACCTTCATCGTGATTTAGTAAAGCAATTTTTCCTAAAATTTCAGAGGCAGAATGCTCCTCGATGCCCGTATTTAATTCCTCAAACAAAATGTTGTCTTTAGTTGTCTCAACTGACTTTGAAAGGCGAAAAGAAACAACACAATATAGATTTTGCATTGTTGTCCATGCATAAACACATGCAAAATATAATACGATGGAATATTTTATTCGATACCACCTGGCCGTGACCACTTACACCACTAGACAATAGATCATGCGCGCTTTTGGCTGTTTTCTACTGAATTGTGTCTTCCATCATATACTTCTTGACTCCCACATATACTTCACATACTTGATACCTTGTTAGTTTGCACAAGACTACAAGTGTATGAGTCACTCAAGGAATAACCTTGTTAGTGTGATTTTCAGGAATAACCTTGTTAGTTTGCACAACGTGTATGATTACTCAAGGAATAACCTTGTTAGTTTGCACAACACCACAAGTGTATGAGTTACTCAAGGAATAACCTTGTTAGTTTGCACAAGACCATAAGTGTATGAGTTACTCAAGGAATAACCTTGTTAGTTTGCACAAGACCACAAGTGTATGAGTTACTCAAGGAATAACCTTGTTAGTTTGCACAAGACCACAAGTGTATGAGTTACTCAAGGAATAACCTTGTTAGTTTGCACAAGACCACAAGTGTATGAGTTACTCAAGGAATAAAAGCAATTTTTCATTCCTATTTTTCTTATTTGTGGTTTCTCAAGAACAGGTACTTTGTTTACAAGAGAACACATACTTTTACTCGAGCTAAATTTTGTTAGTCTTTATTTAGCTAAAGCTACGAGATATGTTTTGGTTTACTATTAGTATACTTACTGAATTTGTACAAAATTGCGGGGTTTGGATTTCTAATGGACAGTACAAGCTAGTTTAGGCTTTTCTGACGTTATGTTCAATACAGTTTAACATCATGTAAATTTTTAAATTACTGAATTTTGACCTTATGCATAATGTATCGAATGTTTATTAATTTTAGCTGCCATGCTTTGATCTTGTTTCATACCTTTTTTGTACAGTTGAAAATTATCCCAAATTTAACTCCAAAATTTTGCGCCCAAACCCTCACGACATAAGAGGATAGGAATATTCAATTGTCTATTTGAATCTATTCTCACTTCTGTTGGGGGCTATGTTCATATATGCATGACATTTTCTACGCTGCTTTATTTATTTTACGATTCTTGGAAATGTTGCAAAAATACTTATTTCATATAACAAGGCGCTCATTCGGCCAGAAAAATGTTTGATTATATTTGCGTCTTGTAATAGTTGTCAAATAGCACAAGGAAATTTGCAGCAATGCAACAAATTAAAGGCACCACTTGTCTCAGAATCCTTCTTTCCTATACTTGCTACGCGGTCGTGTATGAAATACTTTGGTTGTCTGTAAAATTGAAATCAAATTTTAAGCATTATCACTTAACTTTTAAAGTAGTGTATTGTATGGAAAAGTTCCGTGAATAATGACTTCTTATCTTGATTTTATACAAACATAGCCATGGATAAGAAGCCTGGTGAAACTTCGAAGAACTCGAGAAGCTCAGAAAATGAACAAAACGACCAAAGCAATGATTAGGAAAACTTTCAAGATCGTCATGGAGAAGTGAGAGCGGAAATGGGAAATGGTACTGGAGGTTATCCCATACCAGAGAGCCGTATTGAAGAATTCAATTTTTCGCCTTACATACCAGGAGAACTTTAAATCAACTTTAGCTCAATGTATTAGAACCTTCATATTTAGAAACAACCACTCACCTTATATCTTTTATTTATTTGTACGTTAAACGTAAACACTTCATTATACATTCTGTTTCAAAAACAAAAACTTTCAAGGACATGTATGCTAACACCTTGACCGCCTTGTGTAATTAATTGACAAACAATTTATGTAGCTTTTTTAAAAACTTTGTACGTAAACTTTTGTAACTATATTCATTTTTTTATTTGCGCCATTGTTGTCTTTGATTGGAATGATCATTTTTGATGTAATCAGTTTTAACAGTGGTTTTAATAACGAACTATTCACCGTTTTCTCTTTAGGTATTTCTTGGTAATTGATTTTAAGACAAGCCAAATGATTATGGTAAATGTTTTTTGAGGAAAAAGACATTTTTGAGTATAACGAGACAATAACTTCAAAAACACCATAATTTTCATTAATTGTGGTTAATTTTTGATTGATTATCATATTGAATTTCATAAATAATTTGTAATGATAATTATTCATTGCGCTCGGCCAGGGGACTGTGAAAATTGTGAATTGGTTTTGTATTTATGAAAGCTGACTTGATAACATTGAAAATGAACTGAAATTTTTTTTCTTTGCTTTTCTCTCATTATGGTAAAACAAAGGTTATCCTCTCTGTGGCATTTCGTTATTTGTGTCTTAATTTACGACCACAATGGCTGACTATGTTTGCTGGCGTTTTGGGGAGTAATTTGTTTATTTGCATTTAACCTGGAAATGTTAACGTGAAAGAACCAGAACCGAACGAAGAAAAAGTTGAACCAATACATTCTGTGCTTGACGTAATAAGGTTTGTGCAAAATATCGATAAGTATATAAATGTTTACTTTATGTATGTATTTGTTTGTCTGTTAAGTTGACTTTGTTTGTAAAATCAAAGATTAGATTGTAATGCAATTATTTACAAATAAATTGTCTTATTTTCTCTTACTCTTGCATGAAGAATTTCGTGTCAAGAAAAAGTACCGATCCTCAACCTTTTTGTAATAAATCTGTGTATCACTTTAATTCATGTGCATACACTACGCCCTTAACACCTTGTTATCATTTGCATACCATCATCAAATCATCTACATACATGTTAGTAAATGTAGGTCGTCCTGGTTGGTATAGTCCTGAGAAGGACTGTTTTTGTTGTTGTTGACTGACGTTTTGACAACCTTAGCGGTAGTCATCTTCAGAGTCATCTTCTTTGACAAACGATTGAATTTTAAAACTGCTTTATATTTATGGCAAAAGTTTGCTGAGATTTTGTTTACGATTGTAACATGTGACAGCCTGGGTTATGTGTTTATTAACATAATTATCAGTCAGCCAAGCTTTTTTGAAACCATTATGAATCAAAATTAACATCATCTGACCTCGTACATGAACTGTTCTTAACCAATAGAGCTATACCTCATATTCATCATGTCATTTTAACTTTTAAATATGTTTATGTCAAGATTTCAATTGTAGAATGATTATTATATATACTACTGAACATTGTGTACAACAAGACAACTGTCAATAAATGAGTTGTCAAGGAAAACAAACCTTAAGAACCAAGAAAAGCACGAAGCTTTGGTTCACACCACTGTATATGACAGATCATTCTCATTGAAATGCATCAAATTGCAATATTGCTACATAAACACAATGAGGATGAACATTTTGATGTTCACGAAAACAAGATTTAATTATTTATAGATGTCCCAAATGTGCACAGCAATGTAAATATATCTTACAATAGCTACAAGGTCCGAATTAGCGTTTCGCAAATCGCAAATTGCGAAGTGATTTCGATTTTGGCGAAATATTGCGAAGCAAATTTCGTAAAATTGCGAAGCTCATTTCGCATTTCTTGTTATTTAATGTAAATTAGCTTACTGAAAGCACTCTTTTTATATTGCTGTGATGGATGTGTTTTTATTATGCTTTGCGACCACTCCCTAAGTTTTAAAATACGTCAAAAGAAATATCAAATGATCAAATTTCTTGCACTATTTGCATAATTTCAAAGCGTTGCTATTACATCATGCCTCAGGAATGTGACTAACAGGAATTTATCCTAAAATGGTCGCAACTTTTTAAAAAACTTCGCTATCTATTGTAATATGAAACGTAACATTTTCAATATTATCTGAAAACGCGAAGTGACAAAGTCACAAACTAATACACACTGCATACGTTAACGATGGCGAAGCAAAAGACTGTAGAAAATTGGGAGCGAGATTTAAACGTTAAATTGATCAAAAGTCTTAGTACAGATAAGAAAAAAGTAGAAGCGTTAAAATGTTCTGTCTGTGTGGAATTCTCCTCAACAATTTCTTCAATAGCTGGTTTTTCGCAAGCATGGATAGATGGGACAACATCTGTCAAATTAGATAGCTTGAAAAAACATGTCCAAGGTAAAGCACATCAACATGCAAAACGTCTTTTTGATCAGAAGTCCTTGGGCGAAACTTTTGGCGCACAAGTTGTTGAACGATCTCCAATTGGAAGAGGTTTGATCAAAATGGCAGAGATTGACAGGAAAGTAATGATTACTCGTTTCAACACTGCCTACTATTTAGCCACTTCAGAAAGACCCTATAGCGATAGTGAGGGCATCATTACGTTAAACGAAATGAACGGAATGATTTGCAGTTCCAAATTCCGAAACGAGCGTGCTATGGCAAACATCACTGATTCAATTGCTGACAAACTCAAGCAGAAGCTGATGTCTGAATTGAAGAAAACACGCTATTTTTCTTTGTTGACCGACGGCAGCACTGACAAAGGCGTTTCTGAACAGGAAGTTTTGTATCTCCTTTTTTATAAGCAGTGAAGGTAAATGCAATACACTGAACTGAATTATTTCGATTCTTGTCTTTAGATGCGTTATTTCTATTTTTTCAATGGACAGGTATCCCTCAAATAAGTTTTTTAGCAATTGAATCACCTACATCAACAAGTGCAGATGGCCTTAAGAAGATGATACAGGATTGCTTTTCCCGGTTTCACATGAACAATTTCCCAAGACAACTGGCAGCGCTAAACGTGGATGGAGCTTCGGTAAATTTGAGTAGCATAAACGGACTTTCAGCCAAACTTCGCAAAGGCTCACCATGGCTGCTTACTATTCATTGCTTCAACCATCGCCTTGAACTGGCTGTTAAAGACGCATTTAAAGGAACAGGTATGGTGTCACAACAGTTAGACACTTCTTTTGTTTAAGATGTTGAATTTCAGAACAATGTGTTCGTAATATATACATTACTCATTTAATCAGAATTTGACGAAGTGGATGAGCTCCTGACTAAATTGTATTACTTGTACCAAAAGTCGGCAAAGCGCTATCGCGAATTGAAGGGATTCAGCGAGATTTTCGAAAAGAGCATAGCAAAGCCAGCCAAAGCCTTTGGAACGAGATGGATTACCCACAAGTTGAAAGCCATGGAGACCTTTGTTGCCAATTATGGCGCATACATGCTACACATTGAGTCATTGTCCCAAACAGATTCGGTGCCAGCAAAAGAGAATTGAAGGGTTTTGTCAAAATGGACGTATGCAAAGTATCCTATGCTGATGACAGTATACATTGACATTTTGAGGCCTTTGAAGGTAATTAGTATAACGCTTCAATGTTCAGATTTGCTGTCTCATCACAACATATATAATCTGGTGCAAAATTAAGAGTTGTGACTTTTATTTTTAGGTTCTTAGCCTGGGATCCCAAAAGGAAGTTCACGACCCTGTTAAAGCGGTGAAGCGCATTAATGAATTTGAGTGGACTATGGTCAAACTAAAAGAATTGATCAATAAATGCGTTCAGGACGACTCCGAAAAACTTATTAATTTTACACGGTTTTTGAAGGAGTGCGAAGCCACAACGTCCGACGACTGTAAGTAATTGATGAATGAGTCCCTGACTTTACGTACGCTTGAAATGTTTTTTCACACAGTAGAACCTCACCAACCTTTGACAAAACGGCAAAAAATTACCAGGCATCAAGTGGAAGAACTTGAAGACGATGAAGATGAAGCAGGTACTTTTAAATGTTATAATTAGTGTTTTGTTAATGTAATACTTTATGTCATAACATTGCCTTTTCTGTTTCTGAAGATGTTTCTTACCAAAGAATAAAGCTAAAAGGGTTTAATGCGTCCCGGAGGAAAGTAACGAAAACTTATGAAAAAAGGATTAATGCAGTGTCTAGAAGTGTGCAAGGAAGATTTGAAGAGTTCCGAGAAAGTGTGGTGTTTAAAAATCTGCCAGTCATATTGGACTTTGCAATGTGGCCCAAGGACGACGAAGCACTTAAGCGGTATGGCGACAAGGCAATTTTAGAACTGAAAGAGTTTTACCAGGCTTTACTTGTTCAGAATGGATGCAACATTGACAAAGTCGTCTCAGAATGGAATCGTTTGAAGGTTTGAATAGTAAATGCATTGTTTTCCTTTCGTATTATACAGTTGGATAACTGAATATTTCTTCTGCTAGTGTCACGTCAAAAGCTACATAGTTGGAGCAGAAAAAAAGGGAAAATATGTAAATGTATGGCAAAGCATCTGGGAAAATGTTATAATGCAAAAAGAGTGCAAAAATGTACTGCATATAATTGAATTGTTGCTCATAACACCATTCACGAATGCCAAGGTGGAGCGTTTATTTAGCCGAATGAACAGAATTAAGACAACTCTGCGAAATCGTTTGAGTAAACAACGACTCAACGCTCAGCTAAGAATTGGTGAAGAAGAATGCCCGCTAGCTGAATTCAATGCGGAGGAAGCTCTCCAATATTGGCTAGAGCAAAAGATTAGACGCCCAAATGGTGCAAAACCACGAAAGTATCCAGCAGAAAGGCAATCAAAGTCAGCGTCATCTACAAACATTGTTGATATTGCAGTTTAGTTTATAGTTTTTAAAATTAATAAAAAGTATTGGCGTAATCATGTGCATTGTAAAAATTGCGAGAAGAAATTAAATCGGGGGTCGATCGGAACGGGGGTCGGTAGGAACTTATTCCAAAAAAGTTGCGAAGCAATTTTTTTGCGATAATTCGGACCTTGAGCTATGTCAGGCCTAAATACAATACAAGGACAAATAATCTTTTGAAAATTTCACTGTTTGATTGTAAACTGTTTTCTTCTTTAAGATAAATCCCATTTCACCACCAACTTATGTTGTCATGACAACAACAATGAATCGAGAAGAAGGTTTGAAAGCTTTGGAAACATCTATCAAAGTCATTGAAGAAGTCATTATGAACAAGAAAGGAACATTTGTTTTACAACAAGCTGTAAGTGTTTGGTTTATATTTCTATGAAAAGTATATTGTATCACTAAAATGACATCCCCCTGGTGCCTCTACTATCCTCATATCATCCTGTTACCATTTCCCTAAGTACCCCATGCTGTATTAAGACGGACATATTCAATCATTAGTCGTTTATTTGAAAATTACAATGACACCATCCCAATGCATTGAAATCAATAATATTAGGACCCTGTGACATTGGCAATAATTTATGTAAACTGACCACAAAAATTAGTTTTTCCTAAAGCTAATTATGCATTGTGATATCATAACAATGTCTTTTGCATATTGAAGAAAAGTTATGTGTCTCATCTGATTATGGCTCATCTGATTATGACCTTCATGGGAGGTATCGGTCCCACTTTACCATACTTTTATATTACAAAATCACAGTTTTTGCGTTTTTATTTGTTCTACAAACTTTTGATTCGAGCAAAATTTTTGTGAAAGGGACAGAACAACCGTCAAAGATATTTAATCCTAAAACGTTTGTCTTCTTTGCTTTATAATGGCAGAAAATTGAGATGGTACAAGGTCGACCCGCATTGTTTTGACACAAACTGGAGATTATATGATGTTGCTGCTTCTCAAAAAATGTAGAAACATTACAGAATCCTACTACTGCTACCAAAATTTCATCTGCAATGTTTATGGAAGATTGTTACAAATTTACTTATTTAACAACACTTTGTTATTCACATCGCTAATATCATAATAATTTCAAATTACGTCTTTATTATATCAGTGATGAAACAAAACAAATCGACCTAGAAAAGTAATCAGAAAGACATTTTAATGAACAATAGTTTGTTGAAAACGGTATCATCAAACTCTACGAGATGTACATCATCAAAATATGCGAATTAAAGTACCTCTGTTGTCATTAAGCGAAGCAAAGTTTTCAACCAGTTCCTATGTGAACAATTTCAATATTGATGAATATGTTGAAGATATGAATACCTTTGTTCTTACTTTGTTATAAATTTGTAATTTAAGTATTGATCTTCTAAAAATGCCTCGCTTGACTGAAATTGTCCGCGTCACCTTCAACTTTCAATTTTCAATACAACTTGCCATCTTATTTTTCAGTCTTTACAAAGCCAAAAAAACAGAGCTTCAGGGTTAAAACTCTCTACCGGTTTTCCTCTGCATGTCATAAAATTTGCCTTAATCAGAAGTTTGTAAAAGGAATAAAAACGCGAAAACTGTGATTTTGTACTACAAAAGTGTAGTAAAGTGGGATCAATACCCCCCATGAAGCCAATAGCAAATGATCGATCTTCCGGCTTCAATTTTCGCAAGAGATGCGTTATCCAGTCTAATACACATATCAGTGGACTGCCGTCGCAGATTGAACCGTAAGTAAAAGGGCATGCCACGCCATTTTCACGGCGTCTTAGACGACAACGTCGTGTTTGCAAAATCACTGTAAGGTAGCAAGAAAGCGTGATGATTTTAGTTTATTATTATTATACTGGGTGAAATAAAATAATTGTTTATGATCTTAAATTTTATCTACATTTCTATGTAGTCAGTGTGGGTCATGTACGTCATACAACCATACAACCCCGCAAACTTGGTAGCTGTCGTCATGTAGAAAGAATTGTCAAGTGATTTAAAAATAAAATACTTATGAATCCAGAATATACTTTGCAAATTTCAGAACATTACCATTGATAATTTTTCTAGAAATCTATAGTTTCACCGTCTGAGAGTGGTGAAGTTTAAAATTCGTAATAAGTTGGCTATTTTGTGGAATAGTCCAGATTATGCATCTTTTCCTATTCTAATTATCTTTAGATCGTCATTTACAAAAAGATGACCGACAAAGGTGAAAAATCCTGTGTTGAAAAAGAGGATAACGTTAAAGAAGATGGTTGTGATGGGCTAGAAGATGGCAACGAAAGATACGACAATACATTAGAAAATGAAAGTATGGAAGATAGTGGAAATACTCAACCAATTCTAAATTCACCCATTCAAGAAACGCTTCCTGAAGAATTTTTGTTTGACCTGCAAGACTTGACAGGAGAAGATGGATGTGTGATGGAAATGCTGAACGAAGATTTTGTGTTAAATGTTCCATTAACGTTAGAAAAACTTTAAAGATTCGTCAACTTCAACGTAAAATGATTTATACTAAGAGAAATAAATCATGCACATTTTATATTATAAATAGGTTTGTGTAAAACGCAAGAACTCAAGAAAATATTTTGTTTTAACCATTCAATAATGAATGGAAGAAAGGCATACTTTAATCTTATCTACTAATGAACAATTTAAAATAATTTGTACGTTTTTGTAAAGCTCTTTCTTAATAATAATTATTTTCATTAATGTAATTATTGATCTTTATCAAGTGATAATTTTTAGAGCTGTCATTCCATGCGTTATAATGTATAAACCACTGAGCCACTGGCAAAACACCGAACATTTGCATGTTTGAAATACAAGAGGTCAACAAGAGGTCAACAAGTTCCGATTCTTCAGTCAAACAGCTAAACACAGCTTGACGTTGGACAAAGACATGCTATACAGTGTTACCACTGATAAATAGGAAAAACGCACACGAAAAAACAAAGCTAATTAAAAAATAGGGTATTCCTTTCGGTTTGAGTTATAGAATTATAGTAATTTTCAAGGTTGAAAGAGAAATAGAGTTGTAGATTCATCAATATTGTTGCCAGGCGGGATTTTCAATATAAATATTACACTACAACATATAAGTTATAAGTTGGACTGTAATATTTATATTGAGTGATCGATTTATAATTGGTGTTGGTATTGACTGATTTTCGAAACTTCAAATTCACGTAATCTTAACGGCTCTTCACAGGATTTGCACTAACCTAAAAATCAACATATACAAACGAGTAATTCAAAACTTCACATCATTCAGTTTATTACCGACTTGAGATTGTTGCTTTCGATGGTGAGCATCAATTTAATCAAGTTAAAACTTTGGATATATTATGTATGTTATTTCTTTTATGAAACTAGACGGAGTAGGGCTGTCATTTCATTTGTAATAAAATGTAATTTTTTCATGGATCGCATAGCATATCTTTATTGAGTGGCTATATCAACCACCAAATTTGGATGCAAGTAAGGGAACTGAGCATTATTTAGATAACTTTGCCAAAAATGCTGAATTTAGCTCCAAACAAGACGCTGTTTCCTAAGAGAGACAGGCTGTGAACAGGAAGTGCGTCTGCAATAGCATAAACTGTTCGCCAGCAAAACGGTCAATTTATCGTGTTTTGTTTACGTACGCTTATCAATAAAACCTGAAAAATATTTAGAGTTCATCAAGAGCATTTACTCTACTGTATTCAGGGGTAAATACGTTGCTGTCTCCGCGTAATTCGTTTTAAAATATTGCTTTCACTCAAGGGGTATAAAATTGATAATTGTTCTCTGAATTATATGAGAACGCATTATATCGTGTATTTCATCACTTCGATTTAACTCGAACATCTTCGTTGACATACACCAAAACCAGCATGTAATCCAATTAAAATATACATTGCAAGTTATCTCTAGGGGAAATGAGGTGCGGGCATTTTCTTAGTATTGTACGAAAAGATTTTAAATTTTTCTTTCCATGGCACCACTTACGACAATATTGTTTGTATTATGTAAAGAAGTGTGTAGATAACCATGCTGCCTTTTGCGTCCGCGACAAACGTTGTTGAATGTCGGTTCATCGTGTTGTTGTATTGCACTGGTGTGTCATGTAGCTGTGGCAGAATGAATGATCTACGTTGTTAAAGTTGGTCAACTGTATTTACATTCAATTTTATACAAAGTAAGGAAAGGAGCGGAAACGGTGAAAAAATCCAGAGCTAACTTGAATCAAATACGGACGAGAAGAAAATCTCTAGAGCTTGAAGAAAGTACATCAAGACAAAAAAAATAATTCCCGTTCACAAAACGTTGCAGAGAGTGTTGCAGAGGATCAAAAGATGGAACCTGGAGCAGAAAGTCAGACTGAATATTTAATATTTTTACTCGTACTTTTATATTGGAACTTCTTATTGAATTGTATGATTTAAATTTTTCTTCAATTCCTGATGAACTATAAATATCTATAATTTGTACAAGTTCGCCGTGAACATAATAATAATTGAAATATTTACTAATTAGAACAAATGTACTTTTCGATGTCGTATTTTCTATTTGTGAAAAATTAAATTTTTATTGCCTTTTATTGCGCTCTTATGCCTTATTTTGCGCTCTTTAGCTTGGCGTTTTGTCGTGCCTCTATAACGCGGCGCGTTACCCACATCGTCCTACGTCATGTTGTCAACAAAACTAGCTCGGCGTAGGTGTTTGAACGCCCACAAAATTGAGCTTGGGGTCATTCAAAAGATCCATCTAAGATCGATCTTCTCGGATCGATCTTAAAGTGAGCTAAGTGTGAACAGGCCCCGAGTATGATTGTGTGATGTTGTGTGATGTATCACAAGATTGATAGCCAAAGTAGCAAAAAATATATTGCGCGTCAGAAATCAGATATCATTCAGAAATCAGGGACTTCCCCAAACGCTGTTTTCATGGAATGCAATTAGCATCGACTGAATGAATGTGATTGGTGCAATTAGTGATCTTACTGACTTCTTGTCATTCCAAGGCACTGCCTTATATAAAGACCTCCGTTGGATTGGAACATAATTCAGTGGTAGCTGGCTTGTGACAGAGCATCTCCTCGTCGAAAGCCACATTTGTTTGTAAAGTTTGTGAATCACATTAGCATATGCAAAATAAAGATATGAACAAAGACGATAAAGATTCAAATTCTGAATCAAATGCGGACGAGAACAGAAATAAAGACGAACATCACGAAGGACTGGAGCATGAGCAACGTGACGAAAACAATTCCCTCGAAGAAAACGTTCTGCAGGAGAATCTTGTAGAAGATCAAGTAGGGATGAAATCAAACGTTGACAGTTATGCTGAACTTTTTAATATCTTGCTTGAGGTTTTATATTTGGACTTTAGTGTTGAAATATATGATTTAAATCTACCATCAATTCCTGATGAACTGTAAGTTTGACTATATGTGTAGAAATATTTTATTTATAGAAACGTACAAATGTAGAAATGTAGAAATATTTTATTTATAGAAATGCAGAAATGTAGAAATGTACAAACCATGGAATTCAAATTTGTTAAAATAACTAATTAGATAGAATGAACTCTCTCGCGTCTGTAAAATAAGTAAATTTGTGTAGCTGACTTTGACGGCGTAGCTCACTTTGACGGCGTAGCTCACTTTGACGGCGTAGCTGACTTTGAAGGCGTAGCTCACTTTGACGGCGTAGCTGACTTTGACGGCGTAGCTCACTTTGACGGCGTAGCTGACTTTGAAGGCGTAGCTCACTGACGGCGTAGCTCGCGACGGCGTAGCTCACTTTGACGGCGTAGCTCACTTTCACGGCGTAGCTCATTTTGACGGCGTAGCTCACTTTGACGGCGTAGCTCACTTTCACGGCGTAGCTCACTTTGACGGCGCAGCTGACTTTCACGGCGTAGCTCACTTGCAACGGCGTAGCTGACTTTGACAGTATCGCCGCAACAGCGTAGCTCACTGACAGCGTAGCTGACTTTGAAGGCGTAGCTGACTTTGACGGCGTAGCTCACTTTGACGGCGTAGCTGACTGACGGCGTAGCTCCGCTGACAGCGTAGCTGACTTTGACAATGTGACTTTCGAAGGCGTAGCTCACTTTGACGGCGTAGCTGACTTTGAAGGCGTAGCTGACTTTGACAGCGTAGCTCGCTGACGGCGTAGCTGACTTTGACAGCGTAGCTGACTTTGAAGGCATGTGGCTTTGACGGCGTAGCTCACTTTGACAGCGTAGCTCCGCGCAACGGCGTAGCTGACTTTGACGGCGTAGCTCACTTGCAACGGCGTAGCTGACTTTGACGAGCTCCGCTGACGGCGTAAGCTCACTGAAGGTAGCTCCGCTGACGGCGTACTCCGCTGACAGCGTAGCTCCGCTGACGGCGTAGCTCGCTGACGGCGTAAGCTCCGCTGACAGCGTAGCTCACTGACAGCGTAGCTCCGCTGACGGCGTAGTATGACTGACAGCGTAGCGCTTACAACGGCTGACTTTGACGGCGTAGCTCACTTTGAAGGCGTAGCTCACTGACAGCGTAGCTGACTTTGACGGCGTAGCTCGCTGACGGCAGTTGACTTTGACGGCGTGGCTCACTGAAGAGCGTAGCTCCGCTGACAGCGTAGCTGACTTTACGGCGTAGTAACTCCGCTGACAACGGATTGACTTTGACGGCGTAGCTCGCTGAGCGTAGCTCACTTCACGGCGTAGCTGACTTTGACGGCGTAGCTGACTTTGACAGCGTAATCACTTGCAACAGCGTAGCTGACTTTGACGGCGTAGCTCCGCTTTGACGGCGTAGCTCACTTTCACGGTAGCTGACTTTCACGGCGTAGCTCCGCGACGGCGTAGCTCGCTTTGACAGCGTAGCTCACTTTGACGGCGTAGCTCACTGACGGCGTAGCTGACTTTCACGGCGTAGCTGACTTTGACGGCGTAGCTCACTTTGACGGCGTAGCTGACTTTCGGCGGCCTCACTTTCACGGCGTAGCTCACTTTCACGGCGTAGCTGACTTTGACGGCGTAGCTCACTTTGACGGCGTAGCTGACTTTGACGGCGTAGCTCACTTTGACGGCGTAGCTGACTTTCACGGCGTAGCTCACTTTCACGGCGTAGCTCACTTTCACGGCGTAGCTGACTTTGACGGCGCAGCTCACTTTGACGGCGTAGCTCACTTTGACGGCGTAGCTCACTTGCAACGGCGTAGCTCACTTTGACGGCGTAGCTCACTTTGACAGCGTGGCTGACTTCAACGGCGTAGCTCACTTTGACAGCGTAGCTCCGCTGACAGCGCGTAGCTGACTTTGACGGCGTAGCTCCTTTGACAGGCGTAGCTCACTTTGACGGCGTAGCTCGCTTTGACGGCGTAGCTCGCTGACGGCGGCGTAGCTCGCTGACGGCGTAGCTCACTTTGACGGCGTAGCTCACGCAACAGCGTAGCTGACTTTGACGGCGTAGCTCACTGACGGCGTAGCTCTGCTGACGACGTAGCTCACTTTGACAGCGTAGCTCGCTGACGGCGTAGCTGACTTTGACAGCGTAATGACTTTGACGGCGTAGCTCGCTTTGACAGCGTAGCTCCTTTGACAGCGTAGCTCACTTTGACGGCGGCTCCGCTGACAGTAGCTGACTTTGAAGGCGTAGCTCACTTTGAAGCGTAGCTCACTTTGACAGCGTAGCTGACTTTGAAGGCGTAGCTCCGCTGACGGCGTATCGCTGACAGCGTAGCTCACTGACGAGCGTAGCTCACTGACGGCGTAGCTCACTTTGACGGCGTAGCTCCGCTGACGGCGTAGCTCCGCTGACAGCGTAGGCTCACTGAAGGCGTAGCTCACTTTGAAGGCGTAGCTCCGCTGACAGCGTAGCTGCTGAAGGCGTAGCTCACTTTCACGGCGTAGCTGACTTTGACGGCGTAGCTGACTTTGACGGCGTAGCTCAGCTTGACAGTTGACTTTGACGGCGTAGCTCGCTGAAGGCGTAGCTCACTTTCACGGCGTAGCTGACTTTGACGGCGCAATGACTTTGACAGCGTAGCTCCGCTGACAGCGTAGCTCACGCTGACGGCGTAGCTCCGCTGACAGCGTAGCTCCGCTGACGGCGTAGCTCCGCTGACGGCGTAGCTTTTGACGGCGTAGCTCACTTCCTGGCGTGTAACTTTGACGGCGTAGCTCACTGACGGCGTAGCTCCGCTGACAGCGTAGCTCACTTCTCACAGCGTAGCTGACTTTGACATAGCTGACTTTGACAGCGTAGCTCACTTTGACGGCGTAGCTCGCTGACGGCGTAGCTCACTTTCACGGCGTAGCTCAGCTGACGGCGTAGCGACTTTGACGGCGTAGCTCACTTTGACGGCGTAGCTCACTTTGACGGCGCAGCTCACTTTGACGGCGTAGCTCACTTTGACGGCGTAGCTCACTTGCAACGGCGTAGCTGACTTTGACGGCGTAGCTCGCCGCAACGGCGGCTGACTTTCAGGGGTAGCTGACTTTGACGGCGTAGCTCACTGACGGCGTATCCTTTGACGAGCGTAGCTCAGCTTTGGCGTAGCTCGCTGACGGCGTAGCTCACTGACAGCGTAGCTCCTTTGACGGCGTAGCTCACTTTCTGACGTAGCTCACTTTCCAGCGTAATCACTTTGACAGCGTAGCTCACTTTGACGGCGTAGCTCGCTGACAGGCAGTTGACTTTGACGGCGTAGCTCACTTTGAAGGCGTAGCTCACTTTCACGGCGTAGCTGACTTTGACGGCGTAGCTCACTTTGACGGCGTAGCTGACTTTCACGGCGTAGCTCACTTTCACGGCGTAGCTCACTTTGACGGCGCAGCTGACTTTGACGGCGTAGCTCACTTTGACGGCGAAGCTGACTTTGACGGCGTAGCTCACTTTCACGGCGTAGCTCACTTTGGCGTAGCTCGCTGACAGCGTAGCTCACTTTGACGGCGTAGCTCACTTTCGGCGTAGCTCACTTTCCGGCGTGGCTGACTCACGGCGTAGCTGACTTTCACAGCGTAGCTGACTTTCACGGGTAGCTGACTTTTGACAGCGTAGCTGACTTTCACGGTGTAGCTGACTTTCACGGCGTAGCTGACTTTCACGGCGTAGCTGACTTTCACGGCGTAGCTGACTTTCACGGCGTAGCTGACTTTCACGGCGTAGCTCACTTTGACGGCGTAGCTCACTTTGACGGCGTAGTTGACTTTGACGGCGTAGCTCACTTTGAAGGCGTAGCTCACTTTGACGGCGTAGCTTACTTTGAAGGCGTAGCTCACTTTGACGGCGTAGCTGACTTTTGACGGCGTAGCTCACTTTGACGGCGTAGCTCACTTTGACGGCGTAGCTGACTTTGACGGCGTAGCTCACTTTGACGGCGTAGCTCACTTTGACGGCGCAGCTGACTTTGACGGCGTAGCTGACTTTGACGGCGTAGCTGACTTTCACGGCGTAGCTCACTTGCGACAATAGCTCACTTCCAGCGTAGCTGACTTTCTGGCATAGCTCACTTACACAGCGTAGCTCACTGACAGCGTAGCTGACTTTCTGACGTAGCTCGCTGACGGCGTAGCTCACTTTGACAGCGTAGCTCCGCTGACAGCGTATTGACTTTGACGGCGTAGCTCGCTTGACGGCGTAGCTCACGCTGACAGCGTAGCTCACTTTGAAGGCGTAGCTCACGCTGACAGCGTAGCTCACTTTCTGGCGTAGCTCACTTGCAACGGCGTAGCTCCGCTGACAGCGTAGCTCACTTTGACGGCGTAGCTCGCGTGACGGCTCACTTTGACGGCTTAGTTGACTTTGACGGCGTAGCTGACTTGCAACGGCGCAGCTGACTTGCAACGGCGTAGCTGACTTTGACGGCGTAACCGCTTTGACAGCGTAGCTCACTTTGACAGCGTAGCTCACTTTCGGCGTAGCTCACTTTCCGGCGTAGCTCACTTTGACGCGTAGCTCCGCTGACAGCTTAGTTGACTTTGACAGCGTAGCTCGCTGACAGCGTAGCTCGACAGCGCAGCTCGCTGACAGCGTAGCTCACTTTGACGTAGCTCAGCGACGGCGTAGCTCACTTTGACGGCTTAGTTGACTTTGACGGCGTAGCTCACTTTGAAGGCGTAGCTCACTTTCACGGCGTAGCTGACTTTGACGGCGCAGCTGACTTTGACGGCGTAGCTGACTTTGAAGGCGTAGCTCACTTTCACGGCGTAGCTCACTTTGACGGCGTAGCTCACTGACGGCGTAGCTGACTTTGAAGGCGCAGCTCGCTGACAGCGTAGCTCACTTTGAAGGCGTAGCTCGCTTTCGCAGCGTAGCTCGCTGACGGCGTAGCTCACTTTGACGGCGTAGCTGACTTTGAAGGCGTAGCTCCGCTGACGGCGTAGCTCACTGACGAGCGTAGCTCACTTTGACAGGCGTCGCTTTCACGGCGTAGCTCACTTTCACGGCGTAGCTCACTGACGGCGTAGCTCACTGACGGCGTAGCTCACTTTGACGGCGTAGCTCACTTTGACGGCGTAGCTCACTTTGACGGCGTAGCTCACTTTGACGGCGTAGCTCACTTTGACAGCGTAGCTGACTTTCACGGCGTAGCTGACTTTGACAGCGTAGCTCCGCTGACGGCGTAGCTCACTTTCACGGCGTAGCTGACTTTCTGGCGTAGCTGACTTTGACGGCGTAGCTCCGCTGACGGCGTAGCTGACTTTCCTGGCGTAGCTGACTTTCCGCAGCCATGTGACTTTGACAGCGTGGCTTTCACAGCGTAATGACTTTCTGGCGTAGCTGACTTTCTGGCGGCAGCTGACTTTCTGGCGTAGCTCACTTTGACAGCGTAGCTCACTGACGGCTGAGCTCCGCTGACAGCGTAGCTCGCTGACAGCGTAGCTCCGCTGAAGGCGTAGCGCTCCGCTGACGGCGTAGCTCACTTTGACAGCGTAGCTCCGCGACGGCGTAGCTCACTTTGACAGCGTAGCTCGCTGACGGCGTAGTTGACTTTGACGGCGTAGCTGACTTTGGCGGCGTAGCTCACTGACAGCGTAGCTGACTTTCCGGCGTAGCTCACTTTGACAGTAGCTCACTTTGATGGCGCTGACTTTGAAGGCGTAGCTCACTTTGACGGCGGTTGACTGACGGCGTAGTTGACTTTGACGGCGTAGCTCCGCTGACGGCGTAGCTGACTTTCAGCGTAGCTCGCTGACGGCGTAGCTCACTTTGATGGCGCAATGACTTTGAAGGCGTAGCTCGCTGACAGCGTAGCTGACTTTCTGGCGTAGCTCACTTTGACAGCGTAGCTCCGCTGACGGCGTTTCCGCTGACAGCGTATTGACTTTGACGGCGTAGCTCCGCTGGTAGCTCACTTTCCGGCGTAGCTGACTTTGACAGCGCAGCTGACTTTGACAGCGTAGCTGACTTTGAGCGTAGCTCACTTTGACGGCGTAGCTCACTTTGACAGCGTAGCTCACTTTGACGGCGTAGCTCAGCTTTGACAGCGTAGCTCACTTTGACAGCGTAATGCTCGCTGACAGCGTAGCTCGCTGACGGCGTAGCTCGCTTTGAAGGCGTAGCTCACTTTCACGGCGTAGCTCCGCTTTGACAGCGTAGCTCGCTTTGACGGCGTAGCTCCGCTGACGGCGTAGCTCGCTGACGGCGTAGCTCCGCTGACGGCGTAGCTCCGCTGACGGCGTAGCTCCGCTGAAGGCGTAGCTCACTTTCTGCGGCGTAGCTCGCTGACAGCGTAGCTCGCTGACAGCGTAGCTGACTTTGAAGGCGTAGCTCACTTTGACGGCGTAGCTCGCTGACAGCGCAGCTGACTTTGACAATAGCTGACTTTGACAGCGTAGCTGACTTTGACAGCGTAGCGACTTTCAATAGCTCGCTGACGGCGTAGCTCGCTGACAGCGTAAGCTCACTTTGACGGCGTAGCTCACTTTGACGGCGTAGCTCACTTTGAAGGCGTAGCTCACTTTGACGGCGAAGCTGACTTTGACGGCGTAGCTCACTTTCCTGGCGTAGCTCACTTTCTGGCGTAGCTCACTTTGACGGCGTAGCTCACTTTGACAGCGTAGCTCACTTTCTGGGCGTAGCTCACTTTCACGGCGTAGCTCACTTTCTGGCGTAGCTGACTTTCACGGCGTGTGACTTTCACGGCGTAGCTGACTTTCTGGGTAGCTGACTTTTGACAGCGTAGCCTTTCACGGTGTGACTTTAACGGCGTAGCTGACTTTCTGGCGTAGCTGACTTTCCGGCGTAGCTGACTTTCCTGCGTAGCTGACTTTCCACGGCGTAGCTCGCTGACAGCGTAGCTCACTTTGACGGCGTAGTTGACTTTGACGGCGTAGCTCACTTTGAAGGCGTAGCTCACTTTGACGGCGTAGCTGACTTTGAAGGCGTAGCTCACTTTGACGGCGTAGCTGACTTTGACGGCGTAGCTCCGCTGACGGCGTAGCTCACTTTGACGGCGTAGCTGACACGCGTAGCTCACTTTGACGGCGTAGCTCACTTTGACGGCGCAGCTGACTTTGACGGCGTAGCTGACTTTCACGGCGTAGCTGACTTTCACGGCGTATCACGCACAACAGCGTAGCTGACTGACAGCGTAGCTGACTTTGACGGCGTAGCTGACTTTTGACGGCGTAGCTGACTTTGACGGCGTAGCTGACTTTGACGGCGTAGCTGACTTTCACGGCGTAGCTCGCGCTGACAGCGTAGCTGACTTACAACAGCGTAGCTCGCTGACGGCGTAGCTGACTTTCTGGCGTAGCTCGCTGACGGCGTAGCTGACTTTGACGGCGTAGCTCACTTTCGGCGTAGCTCGCGCAACAGCGTAGCTCACTGACGGCGTAGCTCACTTGCAACGGCGTAGCTGACTTTGACGGCGTAGCTGACTTTCCGGCGTAGCTCCGCTGACAGCGTAGCTGACTTTCACGGCGTAGCTCACTTTGACGGCGTAGCTCGCTGACGGCGTAGCTGACTTTCCCGTAGCTCACTTTGACGGCGTAGCTGACTTTTGACAGCGTAACCGCTGACAGCGTAGCTCACTGACAGCGTAGCTCACTTTCACGGCGTAGCTCACTTGCAACGGCGTAGCTGACTTGCAACGGCGTAGCTGACTTTGACGGCGTAGCTCACTTTGACGGCGTAGCTCCGCTGACGGCGGCTCCTTTGACGGCGTAAGCTCACTTGCAACGGCGTAGCTCACTTTGACGGCGTATGCTGACGGCGTAGCTCGCACGACAGCGTAGCTCACTTTCAACGGCGTAGCTCGCTTTGACAGCGTAGCTCACTTTGACAGCGGCTCATTGCAACAGCGTAGCTGACTTTGACAGCGTAGCTGACTTTCACGGCGTAGCTCCGCTGACAGTAGCTCACTTTCTGGCGTAGCTCATGCAACAGCGTAGCTCACTGACGGCGTAGCTCACTGAAGGCGTATCTCTTTGACAGCGTAGCTCCGCTGACAGCGTAGCTGACTTTCCGCAGCGTAGCTCTTTGACAGCGTAGCTCGCTGACGGCGTAGCTCACTTTGAAGGCGTAGCTCACTTTGACGGCGTAGCTCGCGACGGCGTAGCTCACTTTGACGGCGTAGCTCGCTGACGGCGTAGCTCACTTTGAAGCTCACTTTGAAGCGTAGCTCACTTTCACGTGGCTCACTTTGAAGGCGTAGCTCACTTTGACGGCGCAGCTGACTTTCGGCAATCACTGACAGCGTAGCTGACTTTCTGGCGGCGTAGCTCACTTTGACAGCGTAGCTCACTTGCAACGGCGTAGCTCACTTGCAACGGCGCAGCTCACTGACAGCGCAGCTGACTTTGGCGCAATCCGCTGACGGCGTAGCTGACTTTCTGACGTAGCTCGCTGACAGCGTAGCTCGCTTGCAACAGCGTAGCGCTTTGACGGCGTAGCTCCGCTGACGGCGTAGCTGACTTTGACGGCGTAGCTGACTTTGACGGCGTAAGCTCGCTTTGACGGCGTAGCTCACTTTCCTGCGTAGCTGACTTTCCGGCGTAGCTGACTTTGACGGCGTAGCTCGCTGACGAGCGTAGCTGACTTTCACGGCGTAGCTGACTTTCTGGCGTAGCTGACTTTGACAGCGTAGCTGACTTTCCTGGCGTAGCTGACTTTCACGGCGTGCTGACTTTCTGGCGTAGCTGACTTTCACGGCGTAGCTCCGCTGACGGCGTAGCTCACGCTGACGGCGTAGCTCGCTGACGGCGTAGCTCACTTTGACGGCGTAGCTCGCTGAAGGCGTAGCTCGCTTTGACAGCGTAGCTCACTTTGACGGCGTAGCTCACTTTGACGGCGGCTCACGCTGACGGCGTAGCTCGCTGACGGCGTAGCTCCTTTGACGGCGTAGCTCTTTTTGACAGCGTAGCTCGCTGACAGCGTAGCTCCGCTGACAGCGCAGCTGACTTTGACAGCGTAGCTGACTTTGACAGCGCAATGACTTTGACGGCGTAGCTCCGCTGACAGCGTAGCTCGCTGACAGCGCAGCTGACTTTGAAGGCGTAGCTCACTGACGGCGTAGCTGACTTTCCTGCGGCAGCTCCGCTGACGGCGTAGCTCGCTGACGGCGCAGCTGACTTTGAAGGCGTAGCTCGCGACGGCGTAGGCTTTCCACGGCGTAGCTCCGTGACAATAGCTCGCCTGACGGCGTAAGCTCACTTTGACAACCAGTTGACTTTGACGGCGTAGCTCGCCTGAAGGCGTAGCTCACTTTCACGGCGTGCTGACTTTGACAGCGCAGCTGACTTTGGCAATGTAGCTGACGAAGGCGTAGCTCACTGGCGTAAGCTCCGCTGACGGCGTAGCTCACTCGACAGCGTAGTGACTTTGAAGGCGCAGCTCACGCTGACAGCGTAGCTCGCTGAAGGCAATAGCTCACTTTCACGGCGTAGCTCGCTGACAGCGTAGCTCACTGACGGCGTAGCTGACTTTGAAGGCGTAGCTCGCGCTGACAGCGTAGCTCACTTTGACGGCGTAGCTCACTTTGACGGCGTAGCTCACTTCCTGGCGTAGCTCACTGACAGCGTAGCTCGCTTTGACAGTAGCTCACTTTGACAGCGTAGCTCACTTTGACGGCGTAGCTCACTTTGACGGCGTAGCTCCTTTGACGGCGTAGCTCGCTGACAGCGTAGCTCACTGACAGCGTGTGACTTTCACACGTAGCTGACTTTGACGGCGTAGCTCCGCTGACGGCGTAGCTCACTTTCACAGCGTAGCTGACTTTCCTGGCGTAGCTGACTTTGACGGCGTAGCTCGCTTTGACAGCGTAGCTGACTTTCTGGCGTAGCTGACTTTCACAGCGTAGCTGACGACAGCGTAGCTGACTTTCAACGTAGCTGACTTTCACGGCGTAGCTGACTTTCACAGCGTAGCTGACTTTCGGCGTAGCTCGCTGACGGCGTAGCTCGCTGACAGCGTAGCACTTTGACGGCGTAGCTCACTTTGAAGGCGTAGCTCACTTTGACAGCGTAGCTCCGCTGACAGTAGCTCACTGACGGCGTAGCTCGCTTTGACAGCGTAGCTCCGCTGACGGCGTAGCTCACTTTGACGGCGTAGCTCACTTTTGACGGCGTAGCTCACTTTGACAGCGTAGCTCACTGACGGCGCAGCTGACTTTGACGGCGTAGCTGACTTTGACGGCGCAGCTGACTTTGACGGCGTAGCTCACTTTGACGGCGTAGCTCACTTTGACGGCGTAGCTCACTTTGACGGCGTAGCTCACTTTGAAGGCGTAGCTCCGCTGACGGCGTAGCTCACGCTGAAGGCGTAGCTCCGCTGACAGCGTAGCTCACTTTGAAGGCGTAGCGCTCACGCTGACGTAGCTCGCTGACGGCGTAGCTCACTTTGAAGGCGTAGCTCACGCTGACGGCGTAGCTCCGCTGAGGCGTAGCTCCGCTGACGGCGTAGCTCACTTTCCTGTAGCTCACTTTCCTGGCGTAGCTGAGCTGATGACGTAGCTCACTTTGGCAATAGCTCACTCGTGACGAGCGTAGCTGACTTTGACGGCGTAGCTCACTTTGACGGCGTAAACTCGCTGACGGCGTTTCGCTTTGACGGCGTAGCTCCGCTGACAGCGCAGCTGACTTTGACAGCGTATCGCGACGGCGTATCGCTGACGACAGCAGCTGACTTTGACGGCGTAGCTGACTTTGACCAGCGTAGCTCACTGACGGCGTAGCTCGCTGACGGCGTAGCTGACTTTGACGGCGTAGCTCACTTTGAAGGCGTAGCTCACTTTGACGGCGTAGCTCACTTTGACGGCGTAGCTCACTTTGACGGCGAAGCTGACTTTGACGTTAGCTCACTGACGGCGTAGCGCTCACTTTGACAGCGTAGCTCGCTGACAGGCGAAGCTGACTTTGACGGCGTAGCACTTTCCACGGCGTAGCTCACTTTCGGCGTAGCTCGCTGACGGCGTAGCTCAGCTGACGGCGTAGCTCACTTTCAGGCGTAGCTCACTTTCCTGGCGTAGCTCACTTTCTGGCGTAGCTGACTTTCACGGCGTAGCTGACTTTCTGACGTAGCTGACTTTCCTGGGTAGCTGACTTTTGACAGCGTAGCTGACTCACGGTGTAGCTGACTTTCACGGCGTAGCTGACTTTCCGGCGTAGCTGACTTTCCTGGCGATGGCTGGCTCACGGCGTGTGACTTTCCGGCGTAGCTCACTTTGACGGCGTAGCTCCGCTGACAGCGTAGTTGACTGACGGCGTAGCTCACTTTGAAGCGTAGCTCCGCGGCAATAGCTCACTGAAGGCGTAGCTCCGCTGACGGCATGTGACTTTTGACAGCGTAGCTCACTGACAGCGTAGCTCCTTTGACAGCGTGTGACTTTGACGGCGTAGCTCACTTGACGGCGTGCTCCGCGGCAGCTGACTGACGGTAGCTGACTTTGACAGCGTGCTGACTTTAACGCTGCTGGCTTTGACAACGTAACTGACTTTAGCCGTGTAACTTTGACAGCAAGCTGACTTTGCACAGCGTGATCACTGACAGCGTGAACTTTGACGGCGTAGCTGACTTGACGCATGACTTTGACAGCGTAGCGACTGACAACGCAAAGCTGCAACAACATGCTGACTTTGACAGCGTAGTTGACTTTGACGGCAGTAGCTCCTTTGACGGCGTAGTCCGCACTGACGGCGTAGCTCACTTTTGACGGCGTAGCTCACTTTGACGGCGTAGCTCACTTTCACGGCGTAGCTCACTTTCACGGCGTAGCTCACTTTCACGGCGTAGCTGACTTTCACGGCGTAGCTGACTTTCACGGGGTAGCTGACTTTTGACAGCGTAGCTGACTTTCACGGTGTAGCTGACTTTCACGGCGTGACTTTCCGGCGTAGCTGACTTTCACGGCGTAGCTGACTTTCTGGCGTAGCTGACTTTCACGGCGTAGCTCACTTTGACGGCGTAGCTCACTTTGACGGCGTAGTTGACTTTGACGGCGTAGCTCACTTTGAAGGCGTAGCTCCGCTTTGACGGCGTAAGCTTGCTGAAGGCGTAGCTCGCTTTGACGTAGCTGACTTTGACGGCGTAGCTCCGCTGACGGCGTAGCTCGCTGACAGCGTAATCTCGCTGACGGCGTAGCTCCTTTGCTGACAGCGTAGCTGACGACAGCAGCTGACTTTGACGGCGTAGCTGACTTTGACGGCGTAGCTGACTTTGACGGCGCAGCTGACTTTGACGGCGTAGCTGACTTTGACGGCGTAGCTGACTTTGACGGCGCAGCTGACTTTGACGGCGTAAGATCCGCTGACGGCGTAGCTGACTTTGACAGCGTAGCTGACTTTGACGGCGCAATGACTTTGACAGCGTAGCTGACTGACAGCGCAACTGACTTTGACGGCGTAGCTGACTGACAGCGTAGTTGACTTTGACGGCGTAGCTCTGACGGCGTAATCGCTGACAGCGTAAAGCTCCGCTGACAGCGTAGCTCACTGACAGCGTCCTGACAGCGTAGCTCCACTGACGGCGTAGCTCACTTGACGGCGCAGTGACTTTGACAAGCGTGGCTGACTTTGACGGCGTAGCTCACTTTCACAGCGTAGCTGACTTTCCGGCGTAGCTGACTTTCACAGCGTAGCTGACTTTCACGGCGTAGCTGACTTTTTGACAGCGTAGCTGACTTTCCTGGCGTAGCGACTTTCAGGCGTAGCTGACTTTCCTGGCGTAGCTGACTTTCACGGCGTAGCTGACTTTAACAGCGTAGCTCGCTGACGGCGTAGCTCGCTGACGGCGTAGCTCACTTTGACAGCGTAGCTCAGCTGACGGCGCAGCTCCGCTTTGACGGCGCAGCTGACTTTGACAGCGTAATGACTTTGACGGCGCTGACTGACAGCGCAACTGACTTTGACGGCGTAGCTGACTTTGAAGGCGTAGCTCCGCTGACGGCGTAGTTGACTTTGACGGCGTAGCTGACTGAAGGCAGCTGACTTTGACGGCGTAGTTGACTTTGACGTAGCTCACTTTGAAGGCGTAGCTCACTGACAGCGTAGCTCACTTTGACAGCGTAGCTCACTTTGACAGCGTAGCTCACTTTGAAGTAACTCACTGACGGCGTAGCTGACTTTGACGGCGTAGTTGACTTTGACGGCGTAGCTGACTTTCACGGCGTAGCTGACTTTCACGGCGTAGCTGACTTTGACGGCGTAGCTCACTTTGACGGCGTAGCTCACTTTGAAGGCGTAGCTGACTTTCACGGCGTAGCTGACTTTGAAGGCGTAGCTCACTTTGACGGCGTAGCTCACTTTGACGGCGCAGCTGACTTTGACGGCGTAGCTGACTTTGACGGCGTAGCTGACTTTGACGGCGTAGCTGACTTTGAATTCACTTCACTTTTGAATTCAAGCCCGTACAGGGCTTTGCTATTGAATTCACTTCACTCTTGTTGAGCGTTTGTGATTAAAAGTTTATTTATTGCTTCAAATTGTTATCAGAGCTACAAAATTTCGATAATGATTTCACGATAACGTTGCTACAATGGATTAAAACATGCAAAACAACATATGATATTATTTTTCATTTTATTCGGCGTACTTTGTGGTTTTACTCGGTTCTTTATTACATGGCAATGTTCAGTCGTCCATAGATCCAACACAAAGGAATATGCAATGTACGTGTCGTTTCTTAGTGAGATTTGGGTGAGAGCATTAAGACTTTTGGTTCTTTCTTTGATTGTATTCCATTGCTTTTGGTCGCTGAATTGGAGTCAAACAGAGCGGAAAATTGGGAGAAGAACATTGCTGTATTGTCTTATAACTACAATGTTTGGGGAGTAATTTGTTTATTTGCATTTAACCTGGAAATGTTAACGTGAAAGAACCAGAACCGAACGAAGAAAAAGTTGAAGCAATACATTCTGTGCTTGATCTTACAAGGTTTGTGCAAAATATTCATAAATTTACTGAGTTTGCGCCCTACTTTTGCGTTTACTGCAAAAATTTTCTTATACGTATGACTTTTATTTCCATTATTTAACGACAATGTTTTTTACTTTTTCAATATGAACACAATAGCCCAACATAAGACATTTAAAAAGCCATCACAATAATAAAATAAAGAAAGATTAAAGGTTTTTTAATAATACGTTTCGTCTTTAACTTAGACATCTTCAGATTAATTGAGATATAATATATACATGAGATTTTAAATACAAGCAATATTACAAGGTGTTAAATTACATGAGGGGTAGGAAGTTTAGATGAAGGAATGAAATGAGAATGGCGGTATATTAAAAAAGGTGAAGAGGATTAGTTGCCTTGGGTGTTAAGAGAGGTTTAAGTTTGGATATAAGAATGCTTTCATGAATCATAAGGTCATAATTGTCGGCTTTTTATTTTACTAAAGGAAGCCTTTTTTTATTAGAATGTAAATGCTTCGTTTGCAAAACTGTGCAAGTGTGGAGATTTCCAAGTGCGTAGATAACCCATTCACCTTCACTATTGTGAAACAATAATAAATACATTTGCGATATTAGTTGTAAATACATTTTATTATGTCATATGAACCATACCAAAGAGAGCAAAGGTAATGCTACAAGATCATAATAAGAACATCTAGATTTTAAATGGATAAGTTAATATGAAACACAGCCTTTACAACAATGACATTGAAATATAAAAATTGCAATAAACCTTCCACACTCTACTCATCACACACTCAATTTCTCATCTCTTTGAGACAGTTAGTGGAACGTTTATTGAAATTTTTGAATTTCAAAGTCAAAAAGATCTTTACTCCTTTTGAAGTATAAAAATCATTTAATATAAACAAGTTTTTTGAAAAAAGACATGTTTCGACATCTCATGATGCCATCTTCAGTATAAGTGAAATAATAGATAATACAAGGTTTTTATAAAAGTAATATGATACATAAGTTACAACAATAAAAAGGAAATAGGATAAATTAATGGGAAGAGTTCAAGCGTATTATAAACTAAATATTGTGTTGAATTTAAAAACTTGAACATTGAGGTCAGATTTAGTTTTGTTAATGTGGAGTGCTTCTTTGATTTTAAGGGAGAATGAGGTTTTGGCAGTGTCGATGATTTTGAAGCAACAGGGGGAATAGTTGGTTTTACATGAGTGAGATTTAAGATGGTGTCGGTAGATATGAGATTTAAAAACTTGATGTTCAAGTTTTTAAATTCAATACAATATGACAGATCATTGTCATTGAAATGCATCAAATTGCAATATTGCTACATAAACACAATGAGGATGAACATTTTGATGTTCACGAAAACAAGATTTAATTATTTATAGATGTTCCAAATGTGCACATCAATGTGATTATATCTTACAATAGCTGCACCAGGCCTAAATACCATACAATGATAAATAATCTTTTGAAAATTTCACTGTTTGATTGTAAACTGTTTTCTTCTTTAAGATAAATCCCATTTCACCACCAACCTATGTTGTCACGACAACTACAATGAATCGAGAAGAAGGTTTAAAAGCTTTGGAAACATCTATCAAAGTCATTGAAGAAGTCATTATGAACAAGAAAGGAACATTTGTTTTACAACAAGCTGTAAGTGTTTGGTTTATATTTCTATGAAAAGTATATTGTATCACTAAAATGACATCCCCTGGTACCTCTCATACTCATATCCTTTCGTTACCACTTCCCTAAGTACCCATGCTGTATTACAATTTACCGCTCGCGTATTTGTTAACATACGCTTTACGTGTATGTCGAGAACGATACGCGTATCATACGAGAATGAATAGTACTTTATGTTTATCTTAGGAGCTAAACATGTTTCATACAAAATGTTTTATGGTTTTTGATTGGTTATATGAAATGATCTTTAATATGTATTACATATAATTGGACAACTGTTTTTCTATTGTGTCTGTTGACATAAAATTATCAGTTTTAACAAAAATAAGCCTTCATAGAGATCAGAAATGTAAAAATCTTAAAATGATTTAAACTTATTCAGGAAAGAGGTCATTATTATATTTTATTATCCTAACTAACATTTTTATTTGACTTGATGGGGTACTCTAAGGATCACCGGAAATCTTCGGCTCGTGGTCGATGGTAATTATCGGAATTACCGGAAAAACTACGTCAGAGGTCTGGTACCGACGCGATTCTTGTCATTTCATTCTGGATAGTACGCCGTCCATCAAAGCTCCTCAGTTCGTAGATATATAAAAATTGCCAAATACCAGCTGTTATCCTTCTGTAAAAGTAAGTAAACATTCTTAGTTAATGTTAGAATGGAGTTTTGTAAATTTTGATGAATTCAGACAACAATATTCGTCGTCGTTTCCATAATGAAAGCGAAACCAATGAAAAATGTATTTGTAATTGCAACTATGTTCAACGCATTTGGGTATAATTGTGACAGTTTTCATCATACAAAGAAAATTGTGCTGGGCTGTCGTCAATAGCTTCAAATATCTATTTTTTTGACCGGTTTTATGCGCCGTATCCTGGTATCAAAACGTTGACGACCTAACATCTATGTACTTATTAGGAACGTGAAAATATTTAAACCAGTTATAACAAGGGGGCGTCAATTTCCTGAACACTTTAAACATTTCATTTATCTCAACTTTTTCGCGTAATACTTTGAAGTTTGTTCAAAAGTGCTTATGTTTCTCGAAAGTTCCCGATCAAATTTGCAAATCTGTTCGATGATTGCCAACGTTGCTCAAAATAAAAACATGAAAATCAACTGTACTAGCTTCGCATTGAAAAGTGTCGTGTTTACTAACATTAATATACAAACCACTAAAATATAGATTTGTCTGCTAGATTCAATGTCGTTCAGTTCGTATTTATATAAAATTTGTAAAATACCAGCTGTTATCCTTCTGTAAAAGTAAGTAAACATTCTTAGTTAACGTTAGAATGGAGTTTTGTAAATTTTGATGAATACGACGTCATTCACGTTGTCGTTCCAATAATAAAGCAGAAACCAAAATATTTATATGTAAATGCAACTATGTTCAATGCATTTGGGTATAATTGTGACATAATCTATTCTTTGAACGGCTCATGCATGGTGTCAAAACATAAACAACAAACATGTATACTTATAGGAAGCATGAAAGTATTTAAACCAGTTATAATAGGAGGCGTCAATTTCAAGAACACTTAACACTTTAAACATCGAAACATGTTTTATAATATTTAGTCACGCTTAGTGACAATTGTGTGATAAATTTTGAAGTATGTATTGACTCTTGCTTTGATTTTAAACAAATCTATTGCGAGGCATATAAAGTTCTCCTGAGTGCAAATAATTTAGTGTAAAAATTATCGTGTTGAAACTTTCAAAGTCATTATTATGGATCAAAAGATTACTTGTAGCTTGTTTTTAATACACTCTGAATTTTGAAAATAATTAATTCATTCTTTGGTATTTGGTTATAAATGATGTAGCCACATAGCACAAATTATCACTTCCTCTTAGCTGTGGTGCATTGGAGCATGTTACATTTGATTTAAATTTTCCGTTTGATATTTCGAAGTTTTTGCAATAGTTGAAATGTTTATCGTAAGTCCACGATCAAATTTACTTATTCGTTTGATGAAAAAATATCTCAACAAAAATTTCAATTACATGAGGCAAAATTACGCAAAATAACGTTTCCCACAACGGAAGTTTCACGTTTGTACTAAAATATACACAACACTAAAAATATATACTTTTCACAATATGCACAACACTAAAAATATATACTTTTCTGCTAGATTCAATGTCGTGAAACCTTCGTATTGCGATTCCTTCATAAGCTTTGAAGGAATTTTGATGCAAATAAATAAACGTTTACAACTGCAGCCATTGTGAATGTGAACGTATCGACTCCTCGCTTTAAATATTTGAAAGGTTTCTAATTAATGTTATTCATTTTTTCTGTGTATTTTTGTAAGAGTATCTATGATAAAATAAAGATATGATCTTATAAACATAAGTTAGAAAACATTCTTTCATAAGTATCTATGATGTTCTTTAGAATGTCTCCTTGTTTATCAAAATCAATAATGAGAGACGTCTACTCCATTTATCCACAAAAGAATAATGCTGTACCACATTACAACCAATGAATGTCTCCGTGTTTATCAAAATCAGTAATGAGAGACATCTACACCATTCATCCACAAAAGAGTAATGTTGTACCACAATACAACCAATGAATTCCTCCTTGTTTGTCAAAATCAATAATGAGAGACGTCTACACCATTTATCCACAAAAGAATAATGTTGTACCACAATACAACCAATGAATGTCTCCGTGTTTATCAAAATCAATAATGAGAGACGTCTACACCATTTATCCACAAAAGAATGTTGTACCACAATACAACCAAACGATCACTGCTATGTTCCAAAAGACCTGGCAAGTCCTTTCTAGACCTGATGTACGATATTGTGAGCTTGCTTTACATGTCGAATGAGTTGGTTGAAAAAGAGATCATGAAAAGTGAAGGAGAAAATACACTCTCTCTTATTCTGTCTCATCTTGATGATCAATCAATGACAGTTTTACTTGGAACCTACATTAAGAAATTTTTCAAATGTACTATATTTACGAATGACCCCTTTCCTCTTTTTCCGTACAATGGAAACTACCTAAACGGTTGGTTTGCAAGAATTTTCACATTTTAATGATGCAGAGAACAGAATTAATCAAGAAGTAAAGATTTTTAATGCAAGTAACAAAGATGAAGCAATTGGATGCATTAAGGAGGTTGAAAAATTAAAGAAAAACGAAGACAAAGATAATGAGTTCTATTTCCATGGCACTAATCATTCGTCTGCTCAGAATATTCTTGAGAATGGCATTAAATTAGGTAAAGGTGGTGAAAAGTGTGACTTGTCACATAGAGATGGTTTCTACATGGCAAATGATTATGAATACTCATTAACACAATATTCTAATACAACAGAAGCAGCCCTTCTCATTTTTTGTTTACGCCCAAATAATTTGAAAGGTTTCCAAGAATTGTATTTATGTGGCAAGAGCAATAGACAAGACTTTGTTGCAGTTACTCAATACTTCAGGGCTGGAAGGATAGGCTGTAAAGGCTCCATGAGCAGGGAACTATTTTCGGAATGAGAGAAGTGCGATTACATCAAATGTCCAATTACAGGTGATGGTCGTTCAGCAAATGACCAAAGGAAGATATTCTGCAGGTTTGTGTAAAGAAACACAAAATGGCTGAGACAATGAGCGGTTCTCCATCATTGGTGGGTGCAGTCTTTATAAAACCTGATTCTTAAGAGAACAATTCGTTGTTGGGTTTTGATTCATTTGCATATTGAAAACAACATTTTGAATCTGATGCTTAGCAATGGCCTGTTCATGTGTATTTAACTTCTTCAACTGGGAGGCAACAAGCATTCCAAATAAATCGTTTTCATCTTTTTCCACGTTTTTGCTTTCGTTTTGATGCCTAATTGCTTTTTCCATTGTACGAAGAAACTGTATTTCTTCTTGCTCAACATCAACTTTTGTCTTTCACTACTTTTTATGTCCAGTTGTATCAAATATATCAGTAATGTTATCATCAAATACTTCATCTGGCTTTATTCGTTGACAGTCATTGTCTTCATTTAGTAAGCTGACGTGCTCAATTTTATCATTGGTTAACAAACTACAATTACTTGTCGAGCGGCTGCTGGTAGTTCATACTGACAAATTAGTTTTTGTTGCTCCAGACTTTATGTATGGTACTAACCATTGTAGAAAATTATAGTCCTCCAATTTTGTTTTAGAGGAAACAACAGCTGACAGAGATGTTCCAGATTTATTTACTTTTTTAAAGTCATTTCTTCGCTTGCTGAATCTCTTTTTTAAATTTTCAAACAATTTTTGGCTAGCTCACCAATTATTAAAAGTAAATGGTTTGAACCGGGAGTATCGTTACATGTTTGTAAATGTAGATCGTCAGGTTGGTATAGTCCTGAGAAGGACTGTTTTTGTTGTTGTTGACTGACGTTTCGACAACCTTAGCGGTAGTCGTCTTCACAGTCAAATGAAAATTGTTTTACCTTCCAATAGATTCAGATTTTCTGCCACTCTTGCCCAAGCATTTGCCCGCCAAACTTGTCTTTATAATCCTTAAATGTTTTATTATACAAGCAGGGAAACTTACGCACTTTCTCGGCCAACTTTCTGGGGTTAAGTGATTGAACACATGTTGAATCCGCCATTTTATACTACAAAATTTTCATTCAAGATGACGTCATTTTGGCGATTAACGCGAATAAATATCAAAAATTATATCGCGTTTGTTAGTCTTCGTTTTACTGCGATTATTGCCACGTTCCCATATGGGATTATCGCGTTTAAAGTTAATCGCTAACATGTTCATGTTCACATGATAACATGTTCATTCACATTTATAGTCCACAACACGTTGACAGATGTCTTGCTGTGAAACAAGAAAAAATGAGGGTCCCCCATTGGCCATGTCAAGAAACAGAAGCTGCTGCAGAAGTCAATTATAAATCAATTAGGAACTGGATAAATGAACAATTGTAATTTATAGAGTCAATCACTTTTATCTATTTTATTTGTTGTACCAAGTACATGTTGTATATATTTATGTATTGAATGAAAAGAGAATGCCCAACATTTTACTTCTCAACCTTTTAAAAAGTTTTTATGGTTCAAAGACATGTTTGTTCCTACATTGCTCTATTGGTCACAGTGTCTAAGAGTTTTCATTGAAATGCAGAATTTAGACATTCGTATAATTGAGTGGCACACAGCTGAAGGTTGATTGAGTTGTGTAGAGAAGGGATACAATGTGCTACTGGGAATCACCAGCATCCTTAGTTAGACCACAAGACTATCAGCGTCACTGAGTTGTCGAGAGAAAGGATAACAATGTGCTACTGAGGATCACCAGCATCCTAAGTTAGACCACAAGACTATCAGCGTCACTGAGTTGTGGAGAGAAAGGATAACAATGTGCTACTGAGGATCACCAGCATCCTAAGTTAGACCACAAGACTATCAGCGTCACTGAGTTGTCGAGAGAAAGGATAACAATGTGCTACTGAGGATCACCAGCATCCTAAGTTAGACCACAAGACTATCAGCATCACTGAGTTGTCGAGAGAGGGATAACAATGTGCTACTGAGGATCACCAGCATCCTAAGTTAGACCACAAGACTATCAGCGTCACTGAGTTGTCAAGAGAAAGGATAACAATGTGCTACTGAGGATCACCAGCATCCTTAGTCAGACCACAAGACTATCAGCGTCACTGAGTTGTCAAGAGAAGGGATAACAATGTGCTACTGAGAATCACCGGCATTCTAAGTTATACCACAAGACTATCAGCGTCACTGAGTTATCAAGAGAAAGGATAACAATGTGCTACTGAGAATCACCGGCATTCTAAGTTAGTCAAGCAGGTGAAATTGTCGAGTGTGGTATGGTTGTTAAGGGGAGGGGAAGAGAAATTGCTCTCGTAAGGTGACATTGCTTATCCAACGTACGTGAAACAACGTTGATAATATTTTACCACTTTTGGTTCTACGAAAGAATGTTTTATACAGTGCGGTGTTTGATATTAAATGAAAACATGATCTTCGCACTTTGCTGGACAATTTAAGCAATTGTCTCATGAACCTGAAAAAATCAGGTGACTCAACGGGATTTGAACCCATGACCTCTGCGGTACCGGTGCAGTGCTCTGACCAACTGAGCTATGAAGTCACACAGTGGAGAGTAGGTCAATTTGTTCGGCTCATTTTTTCCCATGAAAGGAATGTGATATGAAAGAATTCAATTTTGTTGGGCTCACGTTTTCTCGTGAAAGGAGTGTCATATGAAAGAATTCAATTTTGTTGGGCTCACGTTTTCTCGTGAAAGGAGTGTCATATGAAAGAATTCAATTTTGTTGGGCTCACGTTTTCTCGTGAAAGGAGTGTCATATGAAAGAATTCTTTCATATGACATTCCTTTCAAATATGTCCAATAGACTAGGTGATGTCCTTCAGATAATAGTTACCCAGTCAGACAAAGCAAACATTCCTTTCATGTCATATGAAAGAATTCTTTCATATGACATTCGTTTCACGAATTCTTTCATGTGACACTTGCTTAAATTGTCCAGCAAAGTGCAAAGATCATATCTTCATTTCACGTTTGGTTCTACAACAGAATACTGGCATAGACAAGTTTATCTGAAGGGTTTTTTATTTAATGAATTATAGAACGTCGTGTATTTCGGTGACGTCGACATAAAAACTTGTGTTTTGTTACTTTTGGCGAAAAGAACGGAATCGTCGGAATCAGGAAGTTGTAAATTTTATTATAACGTGTTTCATTCAGCCTTCAGACACGCGACTAAAGCGATTGCCTAGTGTGTTTCAGCCTTAACTGTTCAATCACGTTAGTTTGATTTCGATTTAAGTAAATAAAATAATAATGAACAAAAATTAAATTACATAAACTCTTTTCAGAATCATTCAACTTTTTAAATTTTCAAACATCGAATTTTTCATGCGCAATTTTTTGCATCATGGATCAGGGGCTTCTCCTATATTTACAATTATATGAATATTTCCATAATTTTGCAATGGCATGATTGAAATGAAGAATAAAGTAAAGTTATTTAAAATGCTAAATTTATCATAGGATGCTTGATACGCGTTAATCAGTAAAAGGAGAAGGTTTGATAAAATATTAGTGATATTTACACGGCAAATATCATAAGTGTGATGGAGACAAAGTTGAATATTACACTCAATTTTCTCTAAAACTCAAAGCCTTAGACACACGCAAACAAAAACCAGATCTTAACAAACAAATTCCACATTTTAACATAATTTTCTAATTTCCCTAATTTCGTAATGGCACGATTGAAATGACGCATTTAACATAAATGACAACTTTTTTTAAGTTTTTTATTGCAGACATTTTTCGGCAAACTTATGCCATCTTTAGTGCGGTATAATGAAAAATCTGACAAGTTTGAAATTGTGAATGCATTGATAGAAACACATTTATAGAAATAAATTTCAAGTAAGATAAATCCAAATACATTCGAGTGATTCGGTTAGCGAAGTTGAAGAATTGGCGACTTTCGTCGTCATAGATTGATGTACACCTAAATATTGCCGAGTTCACAAACCATTTACTGGTTAAAGTAAATGGTTTGAACCCGGAGTATCGTTACATGTTTGTAGATGTAGATCGTCCAGGTTGGTATAGTCCTGAGAAGGACTGTTTTGTTGTACACGCACACAACATCACACCTACATCACACACATCTACTAAAATGCTTCTCGGGGCTTCGCTTTCCCAATAATGGCGTTTTGCCATGTCCGACTTTCTGGTCTTTTCTGCAATTGGCATTCGACTGGATGAACGTGATTGGTAACGTGAACAGTTTTGCTGAGTCTCTGAGTTTCTGCAAGGCAGTGATGTATAAGGACGTCCTTTGGATTACACCAAAGTAAGTGGTAGCTGGCTTGTGACGGAGCACCTCCTCATCGAAAGCAACATTTGTTGGTAAAGTTTGCGAGTCACATTAGCATATGTAAAATAAAGATATGAACAAAAACGATAAAAATTCCAATTTTGACTCAAATGAGGATGAGAATAGAAATGAAGACGAACTTCACGAAGGACTGGGGCATGAGCAACAAGACGAAAACAATTCCCGCGAAGAAAACGTTCTGCAGGAGAATCTTGTTGGAGATCAAGTAGGGATGGAATCAGACGTTGACAGTTATGCTGAACTTTTTAATATCTTGCTTGAGGTTTTATATTTGGACTTTAGTGTTGAAATATATAATTTAAATCTACCATCAATTCCTGATGAACTGTAAGTTTGACTTTATATGTAGAATTATTTTATTTCTAGAAATGTAGAAATGTAGAAATGCACAAACTATGGAGTTAAAATTTGTTAAAATAACTATTTAGATAGAATGGACTCTATTACGTCTGTAAAACGTATAATATGCTAATTTTAATAAAGAATCTTTTTCACTATTTGCCGAAAACTTACATTCGCAGGATAACGACAATTCCCCAACTTGATCTCACGTGATGCATGAGGTTTTAAATACAAGGATATATTACAGGGTGTTAAATTACATGTGAGGTGAGTAGGAAGTTTAGATGACGGAATGAAATGAGAAGGGCGGTATATTAAAGAGGGTGAAGGGAGATTGAGTTGCCTTGGGTGTTAAGAGAGGGTTTAAGTTTCGATATAAGAAGGCTCTTATGAATCATAAGGTCATAATTGTCGGCTTTTTACTTTACTAAAGGAAACCTTTTTTATTAGAATGTAAATGCTTCTTTTGCAAAACTGTGCAAGTGTGGAGATTTCCAAGTGTGTAGATAACCCATTCACCTTCACTATTGTGAAACAATAAGAAATACATTTACGATATTAGTTGTAAATACATTTTATTATGTCATATGAACCATACCAAAGAGAGCAAAGGTAATGCTACAAGATCATAATAAGAACATCAAGATTTTAAATGGATACATAGCCTTTATGAAACACAGCCTATACAACAATGACCTTGAAATATAAAAATTGCAATAAACCTTTCAAACTCTACTCATCACACACTCAATTTCACATCTTTTTGAGACAGTGAGTGGAAGGTTTATTGAAATTTTTGAATTTCAAAGTCAATAAGATCTTTACTCCTTTTGAATTTTAAAACTCATTTAATATAAACGACAAGTTTTTTAAAAATAGACATGTTTCGACATCACATGATGCCATCTTCAGTATAAGTGAAATAATAAACAATACAAGGTTTATATAAAAGTAATATGATACATAAATTACATCAATAAAAAGGAAATAAGATAAATTAATGGGGTGCATCCGAGCGTATTATAAACTAAATATTGTATTGAGTTTAAAAACTTGAACATTGAGGTCAGAGTTAATTTTTGTTAATGTGGAGTGCTTCTTTGATTTTAAGGGAGAATGAGGTGTCGGCAGTGTCGATGATTTTGAAGCAAGAGGGTGAATAGTTGGTTTTACATGAGTGAGATTCAACAAGGTGTTGGTAGATATGAGATTTAAAAACTTGATGTTCAAGTTTTTAAATTCAATACAATATGACAGATCATTCTCATTGAAATGCATCAAATTGCAATATTGCTACATAAACACAATGAGGATGAACATTTTGATGTTCACGAAAACAAGATTTAATTATTTATAAATGTTCCAATCTGCACAGCAATGTACTTATATCTTACAATAGCTGTGCCAGGCCTAAGTAACATACAATGATAAAAGATCTTTTGAAAATATCACTGTTTGATTGTAAACTGTTTTCTTCTTTAAGATAAATCCCATTTCACCACCAACCTATGTTGTCATGACAACAAAAATGAATCGAGAAGAAGGTTTGAAAGCTTTGGAAACATCTATCAAAGCCATTGAAGAAGTCATTATGAACAAGAAAGGAACATTTGTTCTACAACAAGCTGTAAGTGTTTGGTTTATATTTCTATGAAAAGTATATTGTATCAATAAAATGACATCCCCCTGGTACCTCTAGTATCCTCATATCATCCTGTTACCATTTCCCTAAGTACCCCATGATGTATTAAGACGGACATGTTCAATCATGAGTCGTTTATTTAAAAATTACAATGGCACCATCCCAATGCATTGAAATCAATAATATTAGGACCATGTGACATTGGCAATAATTTATGTTAACTGTAAGCAAAAATTAGTTTTTCTTAAAGCTAATATTGCATTGTGATATCCAGTAGTGCAATTTTTTTTTGACAAAAGTGTTTCTTTAGAGGCATAATCAAATCGATATTACGTTAATTATTATATAGCGCTATTTGCTAAATTAGTATTTTTAAACATGAACAAATTCATATGATTTTCAACAGTCTTTTTCATTACAACCGCTGATCCAGTTACAAATGTACGAGAGAAATTTTTTGCACATGTTACTCTCTCCTCTTTTGTGCAATCTTTACAGCTCAATAAATTCACAACTCGGCCATCATCCTAGCACTCAAACTAGTCAGCATTTGATGTTTCCGTCCATTTTTTTACTGTATTAACTTTGCTGGTAGCTACAACCTTTCGACGAAGATGGCAAGAAAGACAAAAGTGAAAAGAGAAACACCAAATATACTTTTGCTTTCTGATTATTAACAGTAACATCCTTGATGTTTACTTACGATAAAAAACATCATATTTATGTCATATTACAAACAATATATAAAAGCAAAAAGTATGGCTAATCAAGGTTGCCAGTTTGGCTTAATGTTTTGAGCCAAATTTGGCTTCTTTTTCTCTTGTTAGGCTTATTTAAAATCAATGATATCACCAGTGTGCGAATTAAAGGTGTGCAATGTGCAATTTGCACATTGTTTTAGCTAAAATGAAAACAATTGCACTTCACTTTTTCAAACGATATGCAAAAACTTCATTATTGATTACTACTACATAAATTGAAAAAGTTTTCAAGCTTAATCTTTACTGATCTTTACTTTATAAACGAGTGCGCTGCGACATTAAAATTCATTTTACACAATGTCATCAAGTTCAAAGACGTTGTCACTTTGAGATTAGTAAGTCTATCAACAGTCAACATACATGGTGCTTATATGCTTATGAGAATAGGGGTGTAATACATTATTGTCAATTTTTGCATTTGCGTTGTTTTGTAAACCGTTACGTACTGTTTTTGGCATCATAGCTTTTTTGAGTATTTTCAGTAAAATCAGGAAATATTTTTATTTTGATTCTTGAAAGAAGACAAAAAAGAAACTTAAATAAGCCAAATTTAAAAAATAAACCAAAAGGAATTTTGATTTTAAATAAGCCTAGCGTGAGAAAAACATTAATGGCTCAAAATTTTAAGCCAAACTGGCAACCTTGATCAGTCATACTTTTTGCTTTTACACTTTTCACTTTTGTCTTTCTTGTCATCTTCGTCGAAAGGTTGTAGCTACCAGCAAAGTTAATACAGTAAAAAAATGGACGGAAACATCAAATGCTGACTAGTTTGAGTGCTAGGATGATGGCCAAGTTGTGAATTTATTGCGTTGTAAAGTTTGCACAAAAAAGAGGAGAGAATAACATGCGAAAAAAATTTCTCTCATACATTTGTAACTCGATCAGCGGTTGTAACGAAAAACACTGTCGTAAATCATATGAATTTGTTCACGTTTAAAAATATTAATTTAGCAATTAGCGCTATATAATAATTAACGTAATATGCATCTAAAGAAACACTTTTGTCAAAAAAAATTGCACATCGTTTTTTCTGAACTAATTCGAACACTGCTGTATCACTAAACTGACATCCTCTACTATCGTCATATCATCCTGTTACCGCTTCCCTAAGTACCATGCTGTATTAAAAATGGGACATTATCAAAGTTCAAGTATGACTTCATTAACAGTCGTTTATTTGTGAATTACAATAGACATGTTTCGACATCTCATGATGCCATCTTCAGTATGAGTGAAATAATAAACAATACAAGGTTTATATAAAAGTAATATGATACATAAATTACAACAATAAAAAGGAAATAAGATAAATTAATGGGGAGCGTCCGAGCGTATTATAAACTAAATATTGTATTGAATTTAAAAACTTGAACATTGAGGTCAGGGTTATTTTTGTTAATGTGGAGTGCTTCTTTGATTTTAAGGGAGAATGAGGTTTCGGCAGTGTCGATGATTTTGAAGCAAGAGGGTGAATAGTTGGTTTTACATGAGTGAGATTTAAGAAGGTGTCGGTAGATATGAGAGTTTTTGTCTGTTGTGGTATGTTCCTTGATTCTGGTTGATAAATGGCCCAAAGTTTCGCCAATGTATCGGGAATTACATCCCGCGCAACTGAATTCATATACCACCATAGATTTAATTGAATCAGGGATTGGGTCTTTGAATGAGAAAAGGTTTTTGATTTTGAATGATGTGAAAATTAGTCGAATGTCAATATCTGTACAGAAGCGTTTCATAATGTTTGTAAGTCTACGCTGTGTGTGTCGTGAGTAATATTCGATGTAGGTAGTTTGAAGTATAGAGTTGTTATTTTGAATTTTCATTTGTGTTGGTTGTGATCGTCGTGTCAGGAGTTTCGGTGTCTAGTTTGAGGTTGTTGCTTTGTTTGTTGTCGAGATATCGTTTTACGGTTCTGTTAATAAAGTGTAGTGGGAAAGAGTTTTGTAAAAGAGTGGATGTGATGTTTTTTTATGTCTCGTTAAAAGCCATTGTTTGTATTGTTAAGTTTGTATGCTCTGTCGATTAGTGTGCGATAAATTGGCACATTACAAGTTGATTGTTTATTCAAACCTTCACTTTACCCACAGATTTTTAACTTTGATCATTACTGACCAAGAGCTTAGCAATCTACTTTTGTGTTTATTTTGTCAGTTCTTCTCATTATGTCAGATACATGGCAATCAAGACTAGGGGTTGAAATGTACTTGTAAATCCTATTGCCATGCCTTTGCATTCATGCAAGAAATTTGTTGATATCAAATGATAAATTTAAGCTATAAATTTCTATCATGGCTTATCATTGTTATCTGTTCAGCCAAAGGCTGTCACAGATATAGATGAAGCAGATTTTGCAAAGGAACTGGAAAAACTTGAATGTCAAAATGCAGAAGTTGATGGTGATGATGATAATCCTGATGATGAAGAATAACAAGGTGAAGCATAAATAATTGTGGTTTGTTTTAAAAGTTACTGTGTTTTATTTTTATTATACATGACCCTGCGGTTAAAACCCAACACAGATATCGATCTTTCATGTGACTATTAGAAATAAATGTTTCATGGTCAGTATTTCGAGAGAAAATTTATTTAAGGTCCATTATGGTTAAAATACAGCCTCAAATATTTAACTTGAGATGAATTGGACCTTCGCGAAACTGTTGTAAATGTGTAGTCGTTGAAATGGAAGTTAAATTTCATCTTGACTTAATCTCGACGTTCGCCTTTTTTGTGTATCAGAACTTATACAGTCAGTGAAGTTTGTTGAAAATTTCTATAGCTACTTTCTAACTTTATATATCATTAAATGAAATCAAGAATATTTGAAATTTCAAACGCGGAAGTGTATTAAGATGTTCGCTGTAAAATTACAAAAGTTCACAAAACGATAGAACCTTTATGATTTTATCGACATTGCAAATGGACAAAGCAACAATAAAAATAAACATTACTAGTTTTATGAAATAGTGTTGTTTCGTTTTCATCTGATGTATTTCATACCGCTTCTGTTCAGAGCTTGTTTTGACTCTTGGGAGATGTTTCCATCACGAAAGTCAAAGTGTAAGTGATATCTGACGATGTCATGAGCTCGACGCAGTTTATAAACATTTACAAGAACCAATCAAAACCTTGTGATTTCACCACCCAAAGAAAATTCTGATTCTGATCATAATTATGTACATTGACGCCCACCATTCTGTGACGTAAATCGATGAAGGTAAAGCGAACATCTTCACATCTTCATGTTGTCAGGTTGAGATTTCTACTTCAGAAGAGAGGTTGCTGTAAGAGGTAGGAAAGCTTATCTATTTTATTTTACTCATGTTGAAAATAAATTTCAATCGAATTTAGCTGTCGTGCCTTAAATGCCGAGGCTCGATGCTCTATTTGCTGTTGTGCAAAAGTTTTAAATTAATTTTCATACGATGTACCCATACACCTCGAGATTTTTTTCATCTGCTAAAAAGTATTGAAACATTTAATGAATTTTCACAAACTGTCAGGTAAATAACGCGTACGAAAAGCGTCGTGCGACTCCTAAATTTATAGTAAGTTTAATGATGTGAAAAGGGTGCTTTTGATGCGAATGGAGGTATGAAGATTCCAAGTTCACTTTAATATGCATATTACAAACGACATGAACAGTATCAGTTTATACGTACCTAAGGGTCGTGCGACCCCTAAATTTATAGTAAATTAAATTGTGTGAAAGTGCTGCCTCAAAATGAAGAAAAACCTCCCAGTGCCTTAATTTACCTATTTGTTTATCACAAACCAGATGACCACAATATGTTCGTTGTGAATAGTTGCTGATCATCAGGAGCGTAGCCTGCCCGCATGCTTATTTGGTCGTGCTATGTAAATTTTTCTGTGTTCACTCACTGTAAAAACAATGGATTTCTAAAGAAATGAATTTAATGTTAGTGATCTAAAATTTATAGCACGACTAAATTAGCGGGTTGGTGCCGCTGCTGATCATGCGCACTAACTCAATAAGTGATCAGTCACGGAAGTAAATAAGTAAGAAAGTTCTGTCCGGTTCAAACGTCGAACTTATCATGTGCCGAACTTAATATATTTTGGCCGAGAAAACTAGGGCGAGTTTTAAACATCGCGTGTTTGGTGATAACTGGCGCCATTTAGCGTTCATTTCAGTCAAACACATCTGCGGCAAAGGACAGTCTGTGTCGACTCTGCCATTTTCCTTCGACTCTGTGCTCGCTCAAACATGCTACGAATCAAAAAAATTCTTCAGCTAGTTTCCGTTCTGATTTGGTGTTTTGTTTTCGTCATTTTTGAACATATGATAAAATAAAAACACTGAATAAACTTCTAACAACTTAACAAGAAGTCATATGATGTGTGTAAATCACTATGAATGTATTACATGTATTGCATAATTAACACTTCAAGACCTAAAGCAACCGAAGGCTTACTATAAACAATTAAATTCGACAAATTAAGTTCGACTTTTAAATCGATGTCGAGCCACGTCGTTCTTTGCCGTAACAAATATGAATTAGGTTCGGCACATGAAAAGCACAACGTTTGAACCGTGCCTAAGCGAAAGTCGGTGATCTTTACTTGTTGCCTTTTCAAGTCAATAAAGACGATTTAAGACGACAGTTCTTTTGAAAACAAAGGTTCAGGAGTCTTCTGCATCGGAAAATTTCGAAAAACTGACGTTGTTCAACAACTTGTGGCAAAGAACAAACTAAGAGATTGTGATAATTTGAATTGTACGAGTAATAATTATAACATTGCAAAAGCTATCATTGGCTAAAATATTGTTGCTTTTCGTTGTGGACTGTGTTTCTACATTCATTAAATATGAAAATAAAGTTCTTTATGCGCATTTGAAACAAGCACATACTGATGTTAAATGTGCAAACCATTATGTAATCTTGTGTTAAGATGGCTTTGGCTAACACGCAGTCGTCCTATAACATAGCACCATGACTTTCCTTCATAAACCTTACATATGCTCAGTACAACTAAAATGTAATGTGTTAAATGGTACTTCCAAAACCATTGCAAAAGTTATCAAAGTTTGAAACATCCTGTTTAGAAGGCTGCTGTAAATACAAATCAACAGCAATCCGACAATTCAAGAAAAATTACTATTTCCCTGATTATAACTGAAGGTTGATTACTGTCATACAAAATGAAATAGTTTTATTCCACGAGACTTTGAAATTGAACTATTACAAACATCGAGTTATTTCATGAAACATTAAGTCGAATTCAGTGAAGCATGCATGTTCCCAAGTATTTAATGATTCAGACAAATATTGTTGATAAAATTAAATAGAAAAGTATCCAGTATTTTGACACGACAAAGCTGCAGTGAGAAGCAACTACAACTTATGCTTGACCGCAGTCTATGTAAGCATCTTTGCCAACTTTAACAAAGCCTATCGCACATTGAACATCAGCATTTGCTTCATTCAAATGCAACCAAACAACTTTATTTTCAGATTACATGGACGTAGATACGCTACCATAAACATAAAGCAACAAAATTTTAGCTTGAAAGTCTTCTTTGTCATGATGTTGTTGACAAAACCTTCCGACGATATTACTGCTAAAGTAAAGCAGTCTTTTTTAAAATTTTAGAGGCAGAATACTCCTGAACGTCCGTACTAGATTTCTGAAAGAAATAGCGTCTTTAGTCTGACTTTGAAGGCGAAAAGAAACAGCACAATATAGATTTTGCATTGTCGTCCACAAATACAAAATTACGCTTACATGTCGTGCCACTTAAGACCACAAAACAATACGCGCTTCGAGTTACTTGAGCTGGTTGTCTATTAGTTTATTGTTATGCATGAATTTGATTGGTTGTCACAGGCCAATAAGCTTCTTTTTTCGGTTTTCACGCCAGGTTTTTTTTGGAGGGATATACTCATTGAGCTCTATAAGACCTGGAGGGGCAAAGGGGCCTGGGCCTCGTGGTCAAAAACATGGCGGTAATGGCGGATTTTGGTGGTCAAAACTTCCACTTTAAAAATTTTTTTCAATATTCACTCCCTCCTGATTTCTAATACTGTTTTGTATGAACGAAAACAAGTGAGAAAAAAAACAATTACGATACCGACAGCATATCATGTGAAAATAATGCTTTAGCATTGCGTGAAAAACACAGTACAGACACACATCAAAATAAAGAAGATCGACGGTAGAGAAACGCATATTTTGGCTGTAACATTTAAGTTATTTTATGACATTTTAGCCTTTTAAAAGTGAAAATCAAACGGCCATTCTTTACTAGACCTGTCAATCTCGTCAAACTTGTACATTATTTCATGCTTTTGTGTGTTTGACTGTTTGTAAACAGTTTGGTGCACATATTTTTCTTGCTTCAAATGGATAAATCTGTGTAAAAATGCTCCTAAGGAAGCGAGAAAATGTTTGCTTCAGTCCTACGACATAAGTCAACTGAAAATTTACCATGGATAAGTATAAGTGTATTGTCATTACCTGATAAATCTACTGAAAACGCATAAAAGTATGTTGAACTAGAAGAGCTACAAAAAGAAAAATTCAAAACACCATGACACTGTTGCTTGGTAATTTGTATTTTGTAAACAGCTTGGCAGAATCTTGGATCTATTACTGAACAGAACTACATTAATTTTCCATTGATTACAAACTTGGAAACTAAAAGTGCATTGGTTTCTCTGACAAAAACACTGTCTATTGCTGCATGAAGGCAAAATAGTTATTTGACAGTGTAGGTGAAGAAATTTATCAAGTTCTATAGATATTAAGTAAATGGTTTGAACCTGGGAGTATCGTTATATGTTTGTAAATGATGATCCAGTCCAGGCAGAATCCTGAGAAGGACTGTTTTGATATTGTTGACTGACGTTTCGACAACCTTGCGGTAGTCATCTTCAGAGTCAAAGACTCTGAAGATGACTACTGCTAAGGTTGTCGAAACGTCATCAACAATATCAAAAATCCTTCTCAGGACTTTATAACCTGGACGATCATCATTACAAACATATAAGTTCTATAGATATTATTGTGCATTACTTACAATTTTTTGAATTGTGTAATATATGTCATGAACAAGATATAATTTTTCAAAAATGCTAACCCCCTTGAGCACTACTACTCTTCTGTTTTGCTTAAACAACTTACAGCTACCAATACTAATTATTTATATGTACAAACTAACATTTGGGAATTAAATGATAAACAACTTGTTAAATCTTTGTATTTTATATCAAGCCTTTGAATTAGTTCCTTTTATCTCTTGGTAAAAAAAATATTAATTAAAGACTTACAAATCAAGTTTCTCGAAAATAGTATTTTGTACAAAGAAACTAAATAATTGGAAAGGTCACATGTTGAAGACAGACTTTGCTTCTTTGACTAGGTTGCTTGACCATGAGCAAATTTAAATTTGTTTACAATGTGTTCAAAGAATTCTTTTATTGATTTCTACTAATTCTTCATAAGACATGAAGAATTTCTTTGCCATCTATTTTGCTTCTTCTACATTCAACTTCATTGTAACCAATGCATCCGATGTGAATTTGTGGATCACCTGGAATCATACCAAGTATGGATTTAATGAGATGAGACAATAATATGTTTAATTTTCATGCATATTAATGATATAATCATAAGCTACTGTTGAACAAAATTTCAAGGTAGAAACAAATCTTAGCACATTGTTCAACACACTACTTTTATCTTGGTTTTGAAGTAGTAACCTGTTTACTATAACAATAAATACTTCATTTACAGAAACGCTAAGTAGTACTTTAAAATTGTTTGCATAAATCCAACTTTCCAATCCCATTATAATTGTCTACACAATACAGTCAGTCAAATTGAGCAGGCAAACAGTTTAGTTATTTTAATATACAACATATACCATAGTTCTCATTAATTTTGAATGGCACTGCATTCAATTTCAACACAACTCTGTTGTAAACTTTCCCTTCATCTTTAAAAAACATGAACAAATTATGCCCCATTTTTGGGAGGTAAACTCAATTCAAATCAGGAGAGTTAAGCTTGATGCCTTGATCATGATACAAGATGGATGCAAAACTTGATAAAAATTGACAGCTTCGCCACGTCTGGCGAGCGATTAAGTGAAGAACAAACAAGACTGGACCAAAATAACTTTAAATTAAAACTTAGTAGTAGAAACACTCTTCAAGTATCGTGTTAAAAACAAAATAGTAAAACTAATACTGTGCTACTTACCGGAGTCAAGAAATGTTCCCTTTTCTGTCACTATTTCAGCATCCGCAAACCACAAAAGTTGGCAGTTTAATAAATAAAGTTTTAAAAAAGTGTTTATGTTAGGAAAATAAATAGTTTTGATATTTTCTATACTCGCAATCGTGGTGGTCAAATCAGGGTGGGCGACAAAAATTTTATTTCATGAGCCCGCGTCTCTCCGCTGACTTTGACCACCAAAATCCGCCATGTTTTTGACCACGCGGCCGCGCGCTAATAATTCATACTAATTTTGTTGACGTTTCCCCTCCAGTTATTATAGAACTCAATGGATATACTACACAACAAAACTGGTGTGAAGAATTAAATCCGATCATTCCGAAGTAAAGTGTTGCTGGAAGATGAGGTAAGTCATTTATAATTTTTTTTTTGAAAGAAAAAAAAATCGTCATCAGCTTTGGTCGTGACGTAGGAGAATTTCTATGTGTTGTTACTATTTTATTATATATACTTTTCTATTTTATTACATATTTATTTTACAACTTTTACTTTTTCATTTTTAATTTTTCTTACTTTTATTTTTTATTTTAAATTACTTTCATTGGTGTTAGTAATTTCCTTAGATTTATTCTCTTTTACACGCATATTGCTTGTGGTGAGCCCTGCAGTTTTCAACACCAATGACTAACGCATGCGCATTAGAGTAAAAGCGATTTTTTCTTGCTGTGAAACAAGAAAAAATGAGAGTCCCCCATTGGCCATGTCAAGAAACAGTGGCTGCTGCAGAAGTTAATGATAAATCAATTAGGAACTGGATAAATGAACAATTGTAATTTATATAGTCAATCAATTTTATCTATTTTATTTGTTGTACCAAGTACTTATTGTATATATTTATGTATTGAATGAAAAGAAAATATCCAACATTTTACTTCTCAACCTTTTAAAAAGTTTTTATGGTTCAAAGACAAGTTTGTTCCTACATTGCTCTATTGGTAACAGTGTCTAAGAGTTTTCTGTGAAATGCAGAATTTAGACATTCCTACATTCCTATAATTGAATGGCACACAGCTGAAGGTTGATTGAGTTGTCAAGAGAAAGGATAACAATGTGCTACTGAGGATCACAAGCATCCTAAGTTAGACCACAAGACTATCAGCGTCACTGAGTTGTCAAGAGAAAGAATAACAATGTGCTACTGAGTATTACCAGCATCCTAAGTTAGACCACAAGACTATCAGCGTCACTGAGTTGTCGAGAGAAAGGATAACAATGTGCTACTGAGGATCACCAGCATCCTAAGTTAGACCACAAGACTATCAGCCTCACTGAGTTGTCAAGAGAAGGATAACAATGTGGTACTGAGGATCACCAGCATCCTAAGTTAGACCACAAGACTATCAGCGTCACTGAGTTGTCAAGAGAAAGGATAACAATGTGCTACTGAGAATCACCAGCATCCTTAGTTAGACCACAAGACTATCAGCGTCACTGAGTTGTCAAGAGAAAGGATAACAATGTGCTACTGAGGATCACCAGCATCCTAAGTTATACCACAAGACTATCAGCGTCACTGAGTTGTCAAGAGAAAGGATAACAATGTGCTACTGAGAATCACCGGCATTCTAAGTTAGTCAAGTAGGTGAAATTGTCGAGTGTGGTATGGTTGGTAAGGGGGAGGGGGGGAGAGAAATTGCTCTCGTAAGGTGACATTGCTTATCCAACGTACGTGAAACAACTATGATAATATTTTACCACTTTTGGTTCTATGAAAGAATGTTTTATACAGTGCGGTGTTTGATATTAAATGAAAACATGATCTTCGCACTTTGCTGGACAATTTAAGCAATTGTCTCATGAACCTGAAAAAATCAGGTGACTCAACGGGATTTGAACCCAAGACCTCTGCGGTACCGGTGCAGTGCTCTGACCAACTGAGCTATGAAGTCACACAGAAGAGAGCAGGTCAATTTCTTGGGCTCATGTTTTCTCGTGAAAGGAGTGTCATATGAAAGAATTCTTTCATATGACATTCCTTTCAAATATGTCCAATAGACTCAAGTGATGTCCTTCAGATAATAGTTACCCAGTCAGACAAAGCAATTATTCCTTTCATGTCATATGAAAGAATTATTTCATATGACATTTCTTTCACATGAAAGAATTCTTTCATATGACATTCCTTTCATGTCATATGAAATAATTATTTCATATGACTTTCGTTTCACGAATTCTTTCATATGACACTTGCTTAAATTGTCCAGCAAAGTGCAAAGATCATATCTTCATTTCACTTTTGGTTCTACAACAGAATACTGGCATATACAAGTTTATCTGAAGGATTTTTTATATAATGAATTATAGAACGTCGTGTATTTCGGTGACGTCGACATAAAAACTTGTGTTTTGTTACTGTTGGCGAAAAGAACGGAATCGTCGGAATCAGGAAGTTGTAAATTTTATTATAGTGTGTTTCATTCAGCCTTCAGACGCGCGACTAAAGCGATTGCCTAGTGTGTTTCAGCCTTAACTGTTCAATCACGTTAGTTTGATTTCGATTTATGTAAATAAAATAATAATGAACAAAAATTAAATTACATAAACTCTTTTCAGAATCATTCAACTTTTTAAATTTTCAAACATCGAATTTTTCATGCGCAATTTTTGCATCATGGATCAGGGCTTCTCCTATATTTACAACTATATGAATATTTCCATAATTTCGTAATGGCACGATTGAAATGAAGAATAAAGTAAAGTTATTTAAAATGCTGAATTTATCATAGGATGCTTGATACGTGTTAATCAGTAAAAGGAAAAGGTTTGATGAAATATTAGTGATATTTACACGGCAAATATCATGAGTGTGATAGAGACAAAGTTGAACATTACACTCAATTTTCTCTAAAACACAAAGAAGCCTTAGACACACGCAAACAAAAACCAGATCTTAACAAACAAATTCAACATTTTAACATAATTTTCTAATTTCCCTAATTTCGTAATTGCGTATAATGAAAAATCTGACAAGTTTGAAATTGTGAATGCATTGATAGAAACACATTTATAGAAATAAATTTTAAGTAAGATAAATCCAAATACATTCGAGTGATTCGACACAAAGGTTAGCAAATGTTGGAAGAATTGGCGACTTTCGTCGTCATAGATTGATGTACACCTAAATATTGCCAAGTTCACAAACCATTTACTGGTTAAAGTAAATGGTTTGAACCCGGAGTATCGTTACATGTTTGTAGATGTAGATCGTCCAGGTTGGTATAGTCCTGAGAAGGACTGTTTTGTTGTACACGCACATCACAACATCACACCTACATCACACATCACTACTAATAAATGTTTCGCTCGGGGTTTCGCTTTCCCAATTTCGGCATTTTGCCATGTCCGGCTTTCTGGTCTTTTCTGCAATTGACATTCGACTGGATGAATGTGATTGGTTACGTGAACAGTTTTGCTGAGTCTCTGAGTTTCTGCAAGGCAGTGATGTATAAGGACGTCCTTTGGATTACACCAAAGTAAGTGGTAGCTGGCTTGTGACGGAGCACCTCCTCATCGAAAGCAACATTTGTTGGTAAAGTTTGCGAGTCACATTAGCATATGTAAAATAAAGATATGAACAAAACGATAAAAATTCAATTTTGAATCAAATGAGGACGAGAATAGAAATGAAGACGAACATCACGAAGGACTGGAGCATGAGCAACGAGACGAAAACAATTCCCGCGGAGAAAACGTTCTGCAAGAGAATCTTGTAGAAGATCAAGGGATGGAATCAGACGTTGACAGTTATGCTGAACTTTTTAATAACTTGCTTGAGGTTTTATATTTGGACTTTAGTGTTGAAATATATGATTTAAATCTACCATGAATTCCTGATGAACTGTAAGTGTGACTGTATATGTAGAAATATTTTATTTGTAGAAATGTAGAAATGCACAAACTATGGAGTTAAAATTTGTTATAATAACTATTTAGATAGAATGTACTCTATTACGTATGTAAAATGTAAAATTTGTAAAAATTTTAGAGAGGTCCTCTAAAAGTAACTAAATATAATATAACTACTAAAAGAAAAGAAAAAGAATACAAATCGAAAATATGAAGATAAAATACATCATATTACAATGCTAAAACGAAACTAATTAAAATAGTGCTATTTTGATACCACGCTTAAATTGGCTTGAGGTGGGCACATCATTACGTCTGTAAAATGTAAAGATTTGTGTATGTGCTAATTTTAATAAAGAATCTTTTTCACTATTTGCCGAAAACTTACATTCGCGAGATGACGACAATTCCCCAACTTGATCTCACGTGATCTAGAGTTAAGCTTATCATTGGCTGAAATTGAAGTGCATTTTTCATTTTATTCGGCGTACTATCTGGATTTTTAGTTCGTGCGTTATTGCATGGATTTGTTCAGTCGTCCATAGATTCAACACCTAAGGAATATGCAATGTACGTGCCGTTGCCTGGTGAGATTTGGGTGAGAGCATTAAGACTTTTTGTTCTTCCTTTGATTGTATCCAGCCTGCTTTTGGCAGTCGCTGAATTGGAGTCATAACAGAGCGGAAATTTGGGAAGAAGAACATTGCTGTATTATCTTATGACTACAATGTTTGGGGAGTAATTTGTTTATTTGTATTTAACCTGGAAATGTTAACGTGAAAGAACCAGAACCGAACGAAGAAAAGTTGAACCAATACCTTCTGTGCTTGATCTTACAAGGTTTGTGCAAAATATTGATAAATTTACTGAGTTTGCGCCCTGCTTTTGCTTTTACTGCAAAAATTTTCTTATACGTATAACTTTTATTTCTATTAATAAAGGACACATGCCAGCTAGAAGACACCTTTATTTTATTGTAATGTCTATAGCGTGAAAATAAGACGTACCAAGTTTCGAAGTCGTCCGCAAGATTTTTCAAAAGATATTTAGGGTTATAATCGGTAAAAACACGATATTCGATGACCATTGCTAAAACGCCGTGAGATTGTTTAAGTCTGGGAACTGTGAAAGAGTGACGTATTAGTTGACATAAACAAGCATCGTTCTTATATCGTTCTACGACTGGCATGCAGTGCTTGCACGGCTTTCGGTAGTTTGCTATTACTGTTTTTATTTATCAAAATTAATGGATTCTTCTGAAGGAGAAGCCGATTATGATATTGTCATCAATAACAATGAGGTACAACCTTACATGTTTGAGCCTTTGGCTAACGCGCAAGGTGGTCATTACTATTCTCCGTCATCGGAAAGCGAAGATAAATACATTCACAGAATTGGAAATGTTGAATGGTTAGTTGCATTTTATTGATGCTTCATTGTATTTCCCAAAGTAAAAACAATGTTTTTATCTTTTAGGTGTGAGTGTGGCTTTTGTGTGGTCATGAGTACAGGACGGGAAAGTATATGTTGCCAAGAGGTAAACAATACTGATCCTCTGATACATGGCGATCATATTTGCATCACACAAGAGGAAGAGTTTACCACAGTGTGTACAAACGAAGCTGTCGTAAAAACAGCTATGGTCGTGTACACACATGGCATTGGACCTATGCCTGAGAGTGAAGAAAACGAGTGAGAATCTGATCCATTGTAGCTATTGCTCATCGTCGACGCGCTTTCTGTATCAGACCATACAGCGCTATCCTCAAAATGTTCAATTTCACATGACGTCGTCTGTGTGCTATGATTTTTTGTTGAAATTAACTCAACCTTTAGATAAAATTATCGTATTGCTGGATTTTTCTCAAAAATCAAAACGGCCGAAATGGAAAGTTTATACCTCTACTTATCATATTTGGCACTTTTGTTTGAGTGGTTCTTAACCTTACGTGTTTTTGCGGAAGGATTGTTATGTCTGCTTGGCATTTCACATTGCGCTTCTAAGGTACGTTAAGGAATTTTCTATGAGTTAAAATAACAAAGAAAAGATCAAACGACATTAGTCTGAATTAGTTACCACTGTATATGTTTGTGTTTCGCTGTCTACATATATTTTGACATCTTTATCTTAGACAAACTTCCTTTGAGGTAAAACGCACAAACATTTCGAGACGATGTCGACACATCGTGGTCGTCGTCTACAAGAAAGTCGTCATGTTCTGCAAGAACGTCGTCAATAATCTAAAATTATAAAATTGTCCTCAATTTGGTAATGCTATATAGCTTAGTTTTTTATAAATGTAAACAAATATTGCTAACTATAACTATAATAATCACCTCTTGCCTTCGTCTCTTCTCAAATGCAGTTCTAACATTTGTTGGCTGCTTCCTTTTAGATGCTACACTTGTGGGTTCCACAGAGTATTCAAAATCGTGGGTACAGCATCCTTCTTAAGGCGAAGCCGTCCTGCTGTCCATCCTACTGATTGCATCGCTTCAAAATTTTGCACGAAGCACGAACTCTCGAAATGTTGTGAGCACAGTTTTGAGCTCTTTGTTGGCTTCAAATTTTTGCGTCGGATTTTTTCTATCCAAATATCTCGCATGCGCTTGTTTTCGGAAACGAAAAAGAAACCTTTGCTGCGTTTCGTGGTTCTTAGAAGAACCGTTTTTACAATTAAATGCGGCACAATAAACCATATTTTCAATGCTAAATTGTCGTGTTGTTAATGCAGGCAAGGAAGTTGCCAATATATTTTGAACGAAGCGCGTAATTGACCGCGTTTAGCTAATGTCAACTATTAAGTCACAACGACCTTTTTCCAATCGGTAGCCGTCGTTAGCTCGTCGGGCATTTTCAATACGTTATCAGTAAAGCATCAACTTTAAACCTCCATATCTTCAAAAATATTTATCCTTTGAGTCTCAAACTTTGGTGAACTATTAGTTGGAGCTATACCTTTATGTAAAGTACAAAAATAACAATCCGAATTTTATGTTGCATGTGTCCTTTAAGAAAGGTATGAAATTGATAAACCGCGTCAAGGCGTCAGAAAAGCCATAACTAGCTTGTACTACGCAATGGAAATCCCGCAATTTTTTACAAATTCACTAAGTATAATAATAATAAATCAAAATTTCTAAAATAGCTTTAGCTAAATGAGGACAAAAAATTCAGCTAGAGTAAAAGCAATTTTGTACAAATTCACTAAGTTTAATAATAATAAATCAAAACTTACATCAAAGAATTCTTTCATATGACATGAAAGGAATGTAATATGAAATAATTATTTCATATGACATGAAAGGAATGTCATATGAAATAATTCTTTCATATGACATGAAAGGAATTTCATATGAAATAATTATTTCATATGACATGAAAGGAATGTAAAATGAAAGAATTCTTTCATATGACATGAAAGGAATGTAAAATGAAAGAATTCTTTCATATGACACTCCTTTACGAGAAAACGTGAGCCCAACAAAATTGAATTCTTTCATATGAGTCTTGCTTAAATTGTCCAGCAAAGTGCAAAGATCATATCTTCATTTCACTTTTGGTTCTACAACAGAATACTGGCATAGACAAGTTTATCTGAAGGGTTTTTTATTTAATGAATTCTAGAACGTCGTGTATTTCGGTGACGTCGACATAAAAAGTTGTGTCTTGTTACTGTTGGCGAAAAAAACGGAATCGTCGGAATGAGGAAGTTGTAAATTTTATTATAGTGTGTTTCATTCAGCCTTCAGACGCGCGACTAAAGCGATTGCCTAGTGTGTTTCAGCCTTAACTGTTCAATCACGTTAGTTTGATTTCGATTTAAGTAAATAAAATAATAATGAACAAAAATTAAATTACATAAACTGTTTTCAGAATCATTCAACTTTTTAAATTTTCAAACAAACATCGAATTTTTCATGCGCAATTTTTTTGCATCATTTAGAAATTTAGACTTCCCCTATATTTACAACTATATGAATATTTCCATAATTTTGCAATGGCACGATTGAAATGAATAAAGCAAAGTTATTTAAAATGCTAAATTTATCATAGGATGCTTGATACGTGTTAATTAGTAAAAGGAAAAGGTTTGATAAAATATTAGTGATATTTACACGGCAAATACATAAGTGTGATGGAGACAAAGTTGAACATTACACTCAATTTTCTCTAAAACTCAAAGAAGCCTTACACACACAAACAAACACCCGATCTTAACAAACAAATTCCACATTTTAACATAATTTTCTAATTTCCCTTATTTCGTAATGGCACGATTGAAATGATGCATTTAACGGAAACGACAACTTTTTTTAAATTTTTTATTGCAGACATGTTTCGGCAAACTTATGCCATCTTCAGTGCGGTATAATGAAAAATCTGACAAGTTTGAAATTGTGAATGCATTGATAGAAACAGATTTATAGAAATAAATTTCAAGTAAGATAAATCCAAATACATTCGAGTAATTCGACACAAAGGTTAGCGAATGTTGGAAGAATTGGCGACTTTCGTCGTCATAGATTGATGTACACCTAAATATTGCCAAGTTCACAAACCATTTACTGGTTAAAGTAAATGGTTTGAACCCGAGAGTATCATTACATGTTTGTAAATGTAGATCGTCCAGGTTAATAAAGTCCTGAGAAGGACTGTTTTTGTTGTTGTTGACTGATGTTCAACCACCGCTATGTAAGAACCAGATAACAAATACGGCTAACTTGACGTTTACTCCTCATTTGATTCTGAAGATGACTAACGCTAAGGTTGTCGAAACGTCAGTCAACAACAACAAAAACAGTCCTTCTCAGGACTATACAAACCTGGACGATCTACATCTACAAACATGTAACGATCCCGGTTCAAACCATTCACTTTATAACATTTAATAGTATTAATATGAAGTCAACAACTTACTAGTGTGAGGTCTCTCTCCTGATTACTAGACAATGAACAAATTATTTCGTTGAAATTCATAGATGGTTGTTGTTGACATCATAACGTAGGATGATAATTTTATATGAAATGGTTGTTATTAACATCCATTAAACGTATGTAGTCAAAAGCAAGTTGTTCGCTCTGTCGTCCAAATGATCGTAATAAAGTAAATGGTTTGAACACCGGAGTATCGTTACATTTTTGTAAATGTAGATCGTCCAGGTTGGTATAGTCCTGAGAAGGACTGTTTTTGTTGTACACGCACATCACAACATCACACCTACATCACACATCACTACTAAAAATGTTTCGCTCGGGGTTTCGCTTTCCCATTTTTGGCATTTTGCCATGTCCGGCTTTCTGTTCTTTTCTCCAATTAGCATTGGTGCAAATTATGAGTTGAAGCAATTAGAATTCGACTGGATGAACGTGATTGGTAACGTGAACAGTTTTGCTGAGTCTCTGAGTTTCTGCAAGGCAGTGATGTATAAGGACGTCCTTTGAATTACACCAAAGTGAGTGGTAGCTGGCTTGTGACGGAGCACCTCCTCATCGAAAGCAACATTTGTTGGTAAAGTTTGCGAGTCACATTAGCATATAAAAAATAAAGATATGAACAAAAACGATAAAAATTCCAATTTTGAATCAAATGAGGACGAGAATAGAAATGAAGACGAAGATCACGAAGGACTGGAGCATGAGCAACAAGACGAAAACAATTCCCGCGAAGAAAACGTTCTGCAGGAGAATCTTGTTGAAGATCAAGTAGGGATGGAATCAGACGTTGACAGTTATGCTGAACTTTTTAATATCTTGCTTGAGGTTTTATATTTGGACTTTAGTGTTGAAATATATGATTTAAATCTACCATCAATTCCTGATGAACTGTAAGTGTGACTATATATGTAGAAATATTTTATTTGTAGAAATGTAGAATTGTAGAAATGTAGAAATGCACAAACTATGGAGTTAAAAATTGTTAAAATAACTATTTAGATAGAATGTACTCTAATTCGTCTGTAAAATGTAAAAATTTGTGTATGTGCTAATTTTAATAAAGAATCTTTTTCACTATTTGCCGAAAACTTACATTCGCGAGATAACGACAATTTCCCAACTTGATCTCACGTGATCTAGAGTTAAGCTTATCATTGGCTGAAATTGAAATGCATTTTTCATTTTATTCGGCGTACTTTCTGGATTTTTACTTCGTGCGTTATTGCATGGATTTGTTCAGTCGTCCATAGATTTAACACCTAAGGAATATGCAATGTACGTGCCGTTGCCTGGTGAGATTTGGGTGAGAGCATTAAGACTTTTTGTTCTTCCTTTGATTGTATCCAGCCTGCTTTTGGCATTCGCTGAATTGGAGTCAAAACAGAGGGGGAAACTGGGAAGAAGAACATTGCTGTATTATCTTATTACTACAATGTTTGCTGCCATTTTGGGGAGTATTTTAGTTATTTGTATCAAACCTGGAAATGTCAACGTGAAAGAACCAGAACCGAACGAAGAAAAAGTTGAACCAATACATTCTGTGCTTGACGTAATAAGGTTTGTGCAAAATATTGATAAATTTACCGAGTTTGCGCTCAGCTTTCGCGTTCACCGCAAAGATCTTCTTTTACGTATAAGTTATATTTCTATCAGTTAACGACAATGCTTTTCATTTTTTTTAAAGGCAACTGTATTCATTCCGCAATACGGAATGTCATTGTATAATGTCACATTTACTATACACGCACTGTGTA